>NC_045957.1:121242070-121369570 GCF_010909765.2 Amblyraja radiata | reverse complement strand
TCCCGCGGTCTAGGCATAAGCTTCGGGGCGACCGCAACTTTACGGTTGCAGCCCCTAGACTGTGGAACAGCATCCCCCTTCCCATCAGAACTGCCCCCTCCCTCGACTCCTTTAAGTCAAGACTAAAAACGTATCTATACTCCCAAGCCTTTCCTGACGTCCACTGAGCGAGGGCTATATGTATATATGTATGTAGTTTGTTTGTTTATACTATTCTTATAACAAATGTAAAGCACTTTGACCAACGAGATTTGTTTTTTAAATGTGCTATAGAAATAAATGTGACTTGACTTTACTACCCAAATCTGCTTTTGTTCTTTCCACTGTATCTCATTGTTAAAAAGTCAAGAGTCAACAGAGTGTAATTGGCATAGGTACCAACAATGGAATAATTAAATTCTTTCTTGCAGCAGCATTAGAAACATAGAAACATAGAAATTAGGTGCAGGAGTAGGCCATTCGGCCTGTAAGCACATACAGGCCTGTAAGCACATACAGGCCTGTAAGCACATATAGTAGAAACATAGAAAATATGTGCAGGAGTAGGCCATTCGGCCCTTCGAGACAGCACCGCTATTCAATATGATCATGGCAGATCATCAGTACCCCGTTCCTGCTTTTTCCCCATATCCCTTGATTCCTTTAGCACTAAGAGGTAAATCTAAAGCCCCTGTCCCACGTACGTGTCCTTACGAGGCACGCTAATTACGCGAACTCGTGGTCGCGTTGAGGCGCGAAGGTCGCTCGCGACTTCATGCGCCCGCACAGCCGTCTGGAGCGCGTAACGTCATTTGAAGATGGACACGAAATGCTGGAGTAACTCAGCGGGCGCATCTCTGGAGAGAAGCAATGGGCGATGTTTCTGCAGGTGTACGGTAGAGAGTATATTGAGTGGTTGTATTACAGCCTGGTTCAGCAACTCAAACACCCAGGAACGAAGGAGATTATAAAAAGGGGGGACCCTGTCTGGTCTATCATGGGTTCTGACCACCCTACCATCGAATCTACAGGCGCTGCCTCAAATATAAACTTCTAACTTCAAACCACAGACCGCCTTGGTTGCACGAGGGACTTTTGCTTAGTTTTTGTACTAATAAGGTCATAAGGAATAGGAGTAGAATTGGGCCATACGGCCCATCAAGTCTACTCCGTCATTCAATCATGGCTGATCTATCTCTCCCTCCTAACCCCATCTATCTCTGCCTTAAAAATATCCACTGACTTGGCCTGCACAACCTTTATGAAGTGTCTCCTCATCTCCTTCCTAAAAGAACGTCCTTTAATTCTGAGGCTATGAACTCTAGTCCTAGACTCTCCCACTAGTGGAAACATCCTCTCCACATCCACTCTATCCAAGCCTTTCACTATTCTGTAAATTTCAATGAGGTTCCCCCCCTCATTCTTTTAAACTCCAGCGAGTACATGCCCAGTGCTGAAAAATGCTTATCATAGGTTAACCTACTAATTCCTGGGATAATTCTGGCAAACCTCCTCTGGACCCTCTCTAGAGCCAGATATGGTACCAAAAACTGCTCACAATATTCCAAATGCGGCCTTACCTCACATGGTCCACAAACACCGCCGCACTGGTCAAGAAGGCACAGCAACGACTGTTCTTCCTGAGGACATTAAAAAAGACTGGTCTGCCCCAGCAGCTGCTGACAACGTTCTACCGCTGCACCACAGAGAGCATACTAACGTATGGCATCTCTGTGTGGTATCTCAGCTGCACGGAGGCGGAGAGGAGAGCTCTTCAGCGCGTCGTCAACAGAGCGCAGAGGATCATCGGGACAGAGCTACCAGCCTTGGAGGGCATCTACCACACGCGGTGCCTCAGGAAGGCCCTCAGCATCCATAAGGACTCATCACACCCCTGCCACGGTCTGTTTCAACTACTTCCCTCCAGCAGACGTTACAAGGCCTTCTACGCCCGAACCTCCAGACTCAGGAACAGTTTCATCCCAAGAGCTATAGCGGCTCTGAACCGGCCCTAATGAGTGCCCCCCCACCCACCCCCTTTGGACAGTCTCCCTCAGATGGTCACGTCAATCAATTCAGCTTGTTTATTTATGTATTGTATTTATTTACTTTCCTGGACATCAGTGGAGCTGCACACTAAATCTCGTTGCACTGACGTGCAATGACAATAAAGATATATTATTATTATTATTATTATTAGATAGTAAACTGATGGGGCAAAATATTTCTTGAACCACTCCACCATTTCAACCATTGATTTACCCAAATTAACACAAAGCACCAAGTTTTCAGAGAGAATATTAAGAGGTGGAATTTAGCTTGAAAAAGACAACTTACCTGTCGCTGAATAATTTCATTGGTGCTTTTAGCCTTTTCTATCAGCTCCTGGATAATTTCAGGGTTCGTCTCATTTTTGTTTTCTTGAAAAGCTTCCCGAATTCTCCGGAGCGCAAAGTTCCTGCAAGATTTTAAAAGAGTACATTTAGCAGAGGTATTTTGAAATACCCCTATATCTAAGGAAGGGTGTGCTGGTACTGGTGAGGGTACAGAGAAGGTTTACGAGAATGATCCCAGGAATATGGGTTAACATATGATGAGTGTTTGACGGCACTGGGCATGTACTCGCTGGAACTTAGAAGGATGGGGGGGGGGGGGGGGGGATGCTCCTTTAGGAAGATGAAAATAAATTTATTTAGTCAGAGTGGTGAATATGTGGAGGCCGTCAATTGATATTTTTTAGCAGAGATAGACCGATTCTTGATTAGTACAGGTGTCAGGGTTTATGGGGAGAAGGCAGGAGAATGGCGTTAAGAGGGAAAGATAGATCTGCCATGATTGAATGGTGGAGTAGACTTGATGGGCCAAATGGCCTAATTCTGCGCCTATCACTGATGAACTTATGAAACAAGGCACAAGGAACTGCAGATGTTGGTTTACAAAATAAGGCAAATGGTATGGTTGTTCTTCATTGCTCGGGGCATTGAGTACATGAGACAGGAAGTCATGATACAGCTCTACAGGATTTCGGTTAGACCACGTTTGGAATATTGCGTGCATTTCTGGTCACCCCATTACAGGAAATATATGGAAGCTATGAGGAGGGTGCAGTGGAGGTATACCAGAATGCTGCCTGGATAGAGGGTTTCAGACACATAGAAACATAGAAAATAGGTGCAGGAGTAGGCTATTCGGCCCTTTGAGCCTGCACCGCCATTCAATATGATCACGGCTGATCATCCAACTCAGTATCCTGTACCTGCCTTCTCTCTATACCCCCTGATCCCTTTAGCCACAAGGGCCACATCTAACTCCCTCTTAAATATAGCCAATGAACTGGCCTCAACTACCTTCTGTGGCAGAGAGTTCCAGAGATTCACCACTTTCTGTGTGAAAAATGTTTTTCTCATCTCGGTCCTAAAGGATTTCCCCTTTATCCTTAAACTGTGACCCCTTGTCCTGGACTTCCCCAACATCAGGAACAATCTTCCTACATCTAGCCTGTCCAACCGCTTAAGAATTTTGTACGTTTCTATAAGATCCCCCCTCAATCTTATAAATTCTAGCGAGTACAGGCAGAGGTTGGCCAAATACAGGCTTCCAGCTGAAAAACAATCTTCAGCCATCACAGATCATAGAAATTATGAGAGACATAGACAGTAAGAATCTTTTTCCAAGGATAGAAAAAATTCAAATACCAAAGGGCAGAACTTTAAGCTGACAGGGGCAAATTTCAAATGAGATGTATGGGGGAAGTTTTGTTTTAACACAGAGCCTCGTACGCTCTGCTGGAGGTGTTGTGGAGGCAGATACAATAGTGGCATTTACAAGACTTTTGGATAGGGATATAGATATGAAGGGAATGGTGGGATATGTAATACAGTGCTCTTTTATCAGATTTTATCTTGCACTAAACATTATTCCCTTTATCCTGTATTTGTACACTGTGGACGGCTTGATTGTAATCATGTATAGTCTTTTCGCTCATAAGATAGCACGCAACAAAAAAGCTTTTCACTGTACCTCGGTACACGTGACAATAAACTAAACTAAATTAAACATAACGCAGCGGGTCAGGCAGCATCTCTGGAGAACATAGATAGGTGACGTTTCAGAGTGCTGGAGTAGCTCAGCGGGTCAGGCAGCATCTCTGGAGAACATAGATAGGTGACGTTTCAGAGTGCTGGAGTAGCTCAGCTGGTCAGGCAGCATCTCTGGAGAACATGGATTGGTGGCGTTTCACAGACTGCAACACAGAGTCATAAAGCATGGAAACTGGCTCTTCAGCCAACTCATCCATGCTGACCAAGATGCCCCATTCTAAGCTGGTCCCATTTGTCTGCATTAGCTCCTATATCCCTCTAAACGCTGGCGCGCTTTAGCTGCCACTGCTCTCTCTTCACATTGTGTTTTTTGATTTTTTTTGATTTTGTGTCTTTGGAGCGATTTCTATCTTTAATTTGTATATTGATGATGTCCTTATTATTTATTTTTCTCCGACTATATGTTTTTTTCTCTTCTGTTAATCTTTGTAAGGTGTCCTTGAGATTTGAAAGGCGCCCGAAAATAAAATGTATTATTATTATTATCAAAACCACTCCTATCCATGTGACTGTCCGAGTGTCTTTCAAATGTATTTAACATGAATAGCAGACACATTAAGAGGAAGCATGTAAGTAGTGGAGGAAAATAAAAAGGCTCTGCTGATGGAATATGCAGAAGTCAGACTCGGGAGAGACCTACAGATCAAATCTAAGGCAGCCACCTGCTAATTGCAACTGTCTTTTCCCCCTTGTCGTTTGTCAGCTTTCATCACCTCTATCGCCATTATTTGTGGATGAACATTGACAGCACACGCTTGCTGTCCATTTAATTGTGGAGAATTGCACCAACTCTGAATCTTAAAACCACTTATTTCTAGTCGGAGCCTCATTTGAGGGAGGAACCACAGTCACCCAGCTCCTCCCTCATCAGGACACTGGTTGATTGTAGAGCTTTTATTGCTGGACGTCAAACCCAGGTTCTCTCTGAGCATTTCAAGCTAATCTTTTATTAAAGTATAGCCACTTTTTTCTTTTAATTCTAAATCTCAAAATTTAATTCTAAATCCACACATTAGATGGCGGCGCCTGTCGGCAGCGGCCTCTGCAGTCCGTCTGTCTTTTTTACATTTTTGTCCTGTTAAGTGTATGTTTTGGTTGTAGTTTATATATTGTTTTTAGTTGTGTATATGTGGGGGGGGGGGGACTTTTAAATCTCTTCCCTGTACGGGGAACCCGACCTTTTCCCTGTCGGGTCTCCATTGTCGTAGGGGCCTAGCACCGTGGAGCGGCCTCCAGCCGGAACGACGTGGGGGCTCCAGTCGCGGAGCCTGCGGACTCACCATTGTGGGGCTGGCCGGCCGGAGAGCTGTGGTGGCGCGCGGCTGCGACCTGACTCCGGAGCTCGGAGGCTCCAGCCGCAGGCGCGGCGGACGGTAACATCGGGAGCTCACGTGTCCCTGGTGGGAGACCGCTTTTCGGAGCTCCCGCAACGGCAACTTCTCTCGCCCGAGTTGCGGGGTTGAAAACGACCCGGAGCGGGGCCTTACATCGGCCGGCGCGGCTTTAACGGCCGCGGGACTTACCAGCGCCCGCCGGGGGCTCCAACATCAAGACCCGAACCCTGTACTATCATGCTCTGGAAATGTTTAAAAAAATTAAATGCTCTACAGAGAATGGAAATCCTAAATTCACATTGAAGTGTCATCTTAGTATAAATGATGATCTGTTAAATTTAAACTAAGTCATGAAAGCCTGCATCACCAGTGAAATTTTGTACTGACAAGTGACAGAAACTATTTACATAGTGGAGATGTGACACAGCAATAAACAATATATTTAACTGTAATAAACTAATGCCGATTTTACGAAAGTTTCCCTTCCGTCTGTATATCTCCGTATAATTGGGAAATGTACGAGAAGAAGAATTATCGCTGTGTGGAGTTTGCATGTACTCCTTGTGATCACGTGGGTTTTACTCTGGGTGCTCTGACTTCCTGTCACATCCCAAAGACGTGTGTGGGTTTGTAGGTTTATTGGCCTCTGTAAATTGCTCCTAGTGTGTAGGGAGTGGTCGTGAAAGTGTGATAACATAGAACTAACATGAACGGGTGATCGATGGTTGGCATGCAATCCGTGGGATGAAGGGACTGCTTCCATTCTGTATGTTTCCATCAATCAAGTATTAATAGTCTGATGTCACACCACCACTGAAGACAGAAGAATTTGTAATTGCCTTTCCAACAAATGTTTTAATCAACTCCAGTTGTCCATTAACCACCCTCTGAGCGCAAAAGCTACAGGGAGAAGGCAGGATAATGGGATTGAGAGGGAAAGGTAGATCAGCCATGATTGAATGGTGGAGTAGATTCCATGGGCCGAATGGTCTAACTCTGCTCCTATGTCTCGTGGACATATCTACAGAGTGTTGAGATCGAAATGTTACTCCAAGTTAGAAAATTTAAATATAAACATATTTAACTTTGCATTATTCTTATGAACTCAGTGACTTCCTACTGTAAGCTTGCCATACAACGTCAAAATTCATATTTTTAATAATGTGATCAATGCTAACGTGATACTTCTCCAAGCCAACAATGATCTATGCTGAAGAAGGGTCCCGACCCGAAACGTCACCCATTCCTTCTCTCCAGAGATGTTGCCTGTCCCGCTGAGTTACTCCAGCGTTTTGTGTCTATCTAAGATCTATTCTACATTTTTCTTGAACCTCATTTCACACCTTACACTTCCCTATCTCCGTGTCTCCCTCACCCCATGACCCAAAATGTCACCCATTCTTTCTATCCAGAGATGTTGCCTGTCCTGCTGAGTTACTCCAGCGTTTTGTGTCGATCTCGGTTTAAATTTCACAACACTTGATTCGACTCTAATTTAACCCCCAGGTCCATTGTTCCTATTTCCCACTCATCCTATAATCCCTGCAGCTTCCTCTAGGTGTTGCTTTCTTCTCTATTATCATCCCTCTCACTTATTAATTTTTTTATTCTTCTCTCTCCTTATTTCCCTGGAATCCTGTGCGTGGCATATTTTCTACGAGTCAAGTGGCATCCTATTCTGTGTCTGTTCAAAATGGTTATAAAGCCTCCATCTGTCTTATTTATTAGTTAAACGCTTACGACCGTTTTTGTGCTTTCTCTGCATCATTTGGCTCAGTTCTTTATGATGATCTACAGGTTTCTGCGCAGAACATTCAGCTCACGCAAACCCCGAGTAACATTATTGCAAGTCCAGGACGAGAGAAGTAATTATTCTTACACTGTTCATTGCATTATGCAAATCGTTGATAAATAACACAACACCTTTCTCATAATTTAACTATAATAATTTTTCATCTCCTGCACACCTTCATAGGGATGATGTTGAGTAACCCTTGGTTTCACGTCTATCGTTTTTCTTTTCTCATTTTCTTTCCACTGCTAGCGCAACCCTGTGAGCTCATACATAATACATTTCAATCAATGAGGTTTCGTTGGACTACTGAATTCCAGCCCACTGCGGCACACTGGCAGATGGCAGCGCTTTTAATTAGGGCCTGTTCACCTATAAAGAGACACGGGGCGGTATTGTTAATAGGATTTGCTTAATGTAAAATCTAATTCTCATTTGCAGCTGGTCTGTATCAGACTGTTCGTTCTCTGGTAGCTTTGTGGTAGTGTGAGAAAGAGAGAGACGTTTAAACAAATGACATGTCAAAAATTCTTAAGAGTCTTTGAGCCAAGAGTCTCTAAATCATTTAATTGAGAGTACATTTCAATCACAACAGATTATGTGGTTTTCAGTGATCTACAAAGATGAGGGGAAAATAATCTTCAATCATGACCAAACAAATTCAAAAAGCTTCCAGTTCTAATATCATTACAGGGCAACAAGGACGAGGTGATTAAGTCCCTGTCATTTATTGATCTATTCTGCGAGAAACTTAATAGTAATGAGGAAACAAATTACAAATAGGATTGTTGGAGAAATAACTTTGACCTTAAAAACTGCGACTAATTTCTCAAACTCAGACAGATATTCACACTGCACATATTTATATATTTCCAGTGTAATATTATGCTGAATGAATTTTCAGATGTCAGCTTGCACTGATTCATGGCTGTAGGCCATATGGGACATTACCAAAGATCGCATGTCAGACACATCAGAAGGGCTTAAATCTATCATTGTTCAAGTGGAGAAGAAAACAATTTAAGTTTCTTTAATTCAGCTGGGATTGTTTCAATCTGCAAACTGAATGAAAGATGTCAAAATACATTAAGTTAACCATAAAATATTTATAATTGCATTTCAGCCCAAAATATGCATATTTGCAAAATAATTATATTTTTAAAGTTACCATAGTTCAAGCATGAAAATCTGCACATCCCCAGACTCAGGAACAGCTTCTTCCCCTCCATTATCATAGTCGTACAGCACATAAACAGGCCCTTCGGCCTATGCCAACCAAGGTGCTCATC
The DNA here is from genome assembly GCF_010909765.2 of Amblyraja radiata. Taxonomy (NCBI): domain Eukaryota; kingdom Metazoa; phylum Chordata; class Chondrichthyes; order Rajiformes; family Rajidae; genus Amblyraja; species Amblyraja radiata. The sequence goes on along the minus strand of NC_045957.1, from coordinate 121,361,076 downwards.
CCTACGTCCCAACTGCCAGAGTTTGGCCTATAACCTTTTAAACGTTTCCTATCCATGTCCCTGGATGTTAAATGTTATAGACTTTATTGATAGTCTTTTAAATGTTATAGACTCTACCTCAACTACCTCCTCTGGCAGCTCATTCCATATACCCACCATCCTCTGTGTGAAACAGTTGCCCCTCAGATTCCTATAAAATCTTTCCCCACTCATCTTAAACCTATGTCCTCTGGTTCTTCATTCCCCCCACATAATCTAAGACCCCTCTATAAGATCACCCCTCATACTCCCACGCTCCAAGGAATACAGAACTAGCATGCCAAAACTCTCCCTGTAGCTCGGGACCTCAACTCCTTGCAACATGCTCAAAAATCCTCTCTGCGCTCCTTCCATCTCAACAACATCTTTCCTATAGCGGGTGACCAAAACGGAAGACAATACTCCAACAGTGGCCTCACCAGTGCCTTGTACTGCTTTAACATAACATTCCAACTTCTATACAATACTCTGATTAATGAAAGCCAATGTGCCGAAAGCCTTCTCGACCAACTTATCTAATTGTGATGCCGCTTTCAAGGAACTATGTACCTCCCTCTGGCCTCCAACGTTCCCCTGAGCCCTGCCATTTACTGTGAATGTCCTTCCCAGGTTAGGCTTCCCAAAATGCAACACCTCATATTTATCTGCATAAAACTCCATTAACCATTCCTTTAGCCACTTGCCCAACTGATCAATATCCTGCTGTAGGCTTTGATAACCAAAGACTAGTCCCACCCTGGTCATTCCTTCTTCTTTCCGCTCCCGTCTGGCAGAATTTACAAAAGCTTGAAAGTGCGGGCCACCAGACTCAGGAACAGCTTCTTCCCCTCTGTTATCAGGCTTCTGAATGGTCCTTCCATAGGCTAGGGTACTGTCTGATTCACCTCTACCCCATTGCGGACATTGGACTTTCTCTGTGGAACTGATGCGCTACAATGCGGAGAACTATATAATGCTGAGACTATAATAAACCCAAACCTAACAAAAAAAATTCAAAACAATATCAATAAAGGCATTTCTTATTCAAATGTGAATCTCTATTTTATATTCTTTTCTTCTCAAGCCACTCTCAATGCCCTGGGACAAATAAAACAAGAATACGTAAGATTATTTTATTTAGCCGGCACGGTGGCGCAACGGTAGAGTTGTGCCTTACAGAGCCAGAGACCCGGGTTCAATCCTGGCTACGGGCGCTGTCCGTACGGAGTTTGGACGTTCTCCCCGTGACCTGTGTGGGTTTTCTCCGGGTGCTCCGGTTTCCTACCACACTCCAAATACGTACAGGTTTGTAGTTTAATTGGCTTGGTGTATGTGTAAATTGTCCCAAGTGTGTGTAGGATAGTGTTAGTGTGTGGGTATGGGTGAGGACTCGGTGGGCCAAGGGCCTGTTTCTGTGCTCTATCTCTAAACTAAACTAAAAGACCAGACATCATGTTTCACAGCTAAAAATTGGCCCGGGCAGATCAGCAGCGGTGTCCTGTCATGTATCAATACATCATACGGAATATTTATTGGCCCAGGTTTGTTGCCATTCACCGCCTTGATCCTGTAAACAGGCAGATATGCCTGGAGTATGCACACCTGCAAATGAATACAGAAACCCAGAAAGTGTTGCCAGTAATTCCCTACTCCTCCTACAAGGATGTACAAGGACTAGAGGGTGTGTGCTATAGGGAGAGGTTGAGTAGGCTGGGTCTCTATTCCATGGAGCGCAGGAGGATGAGGGGAGATCTTATCGAGGTGTACAAAATCATGAGAGGAATAGATCAGGTAGATGCACAGAGTCTTTTGCCCAAAGTTGGGGAATCGAAGACCAGAGGACATACTGTAGGTTCAAGGTGAAGGGAAAAAGATTTAATAGGAATCCGAGGGGTAACTTTTTCACACAAAGGGTGGTGGGTGTATGGAACGAGCTGCCAGAGGAGGTAGTTGAGGCTGGGACTATCCCATCATTTAAGAAACAGTTGGACAGGTACATGGATAGGACAGGTTTGGAGGGATATGGACCAAGCGCAGGCAAGTGGGACCAATGTAGCTGGGACATTGTTGGCCGGTGTGGGAGAGTGGGGCCTGTTTCCACACTGTATCACTCTATGACTCAGGTGCGGTCTTTTGCAGTCTTGTGTGTCATCTGTATAAATCAGTGCATTCACACAATTTAAGTTTAGAGATACAGCAAGGAAACAGGCTATTCAGCCCACCGAGTCTGCCCAACCATTGATCACCCGTTCACACTAGTTCTATGTCATTCCACTTTCTCATCCACTCCCTACACACTAGGGGGAATTATCAGAGGACCAATTAATCTTCAAACCTGCATGTCTTTGGGGTGTGGGACGAAACCAGAGCACCCTGAGGAAACCCACGCAGTCACAGGGAAAAGGTGCAAACTCCACACAGACAGCACCAGAGTGAACCCGATTCTCTGGCGTTTTAAGGCAGCAGCTCTACCAGATGCGTCACTGTGCTGCACTTGATCCATATCGCTACATGTCCAAGTGCCTATCTGAAAGCTTCTTACATACCTCACATTGTTCCAAAGGTTTATGCCACCTTCAGTGGAAAGCTTTTGTTGCATGCTATCCATTCAATGGCTAGATGTGGCTGGAATGTAGTCTGAAGAAGAGTTCCTAGCCAAAACATCACCTATCCATGTTCCCCACTGATGCTGCCTGACCCGCTGAGTTACTCCAGCACTCTGTAAAACGTCACCTATCCATGTTCTCCAGAGATGCTGCCTGACCCGCTGAGTTACTCCAGCACTCTGTGAAACGTCACCTATCCGTGTTCTCCACAGATGCTGCCAGACCCGCTGAGCTACTCTAGCACTTTTTTTGACTAGAAGTTCAGCTGGTCTGAATATTGACTTTAATAGCTTCAGACTTTTATCCTTTGGACTAATTTTAATACTGACACCTAGATGTCCACTCTGGAAACTCCCTTTGCTTTTTTCTAAAACAATGCATTCATGCAAAGGCCAGCAGTTACTGCCCAAATGGCGATGAGCTGCTTTCTGGTCTAATTACTGCGGTCCATTACTTGACCATGTTGTTAAACGACATAACTCCATTTCCTGATTCCACAGTGAGTTGACCTCTGATAAAGGTACCAGTGCTCTCAACGCATGTTACGCATTAACACTTGCTCACGTTGGGCAAAGGTTCAGTCACGCTTGTCACTCACCATAGAATCTATTTGCTTCAATATAAATGCAGTCTCTTGAAGACTCCCCTGGTACTATAATACAAAAAATTCATGCAATATGCAAGGTGGAAAAAACGTTAAAAAAAAAAAGAAAATCTCTATTTTCTCATGCCATGAATTAAGCTGAAAGATCCAGCTGCAAATGTCAGTCAAACCGGCTGTCGTGCGTTTGAATTGCTGGGCTTTTGATAGCTTAGTTTTGTTTCGCATGTCAAACATAAATCGTCACATTATAAAGATAAAGGTAGGCAATGTTTAGGTTTATTATTGTCACATGTACCGAGGTACAGTGACGTATTGTAAATGCTCTCCAAACAAATCAGATATACCAAATCTAAATACAATCAAGTCAAACTCAAGTACAATAAGTAGAGCAGAGGGGAAGATACAGAGTGCAGAATATCATTCTAATATACAATATAGATTGTATTTAGGTATAGTAGACGTCTACCACTGATTTTTCAGCACCCTTGGTTCCAGAGCCTTTCTGGATTATCCGTTTTGCCGGACCAACAGAGGTACGGGAACATTCCGCCCAAGCCGCCGAGAAGCCGAGCTACCGGCCCGCTAGGTCGGCCTCAGAAGTCGGCTATGGGAACGGATCTGTCGGCGCTGGCTGGGCCGGAGTTCCATAACCCCGGCCATAGTGGGAAAATTCGACCCTCCAATCTGCCGCGGGAGTCCCGATGAGGTCGAGATGAGGCAGTGTATGCTCTGGGGTTTGGAAGGATGAGAGGTAGGGATCTTATTGAAACATAAGATTATTGACTCAGAACTGCTGTAGCTTTGGGAGCAACAACAGCAGCAGGAGAATAGCAAGAGATACGACTGATTGGCTCTAGCCCAAGTGGGAGGAGAGAAGTGAAAACAGTTAAAGTACAGGTCAAGGACAGGCAGACTTGACTCAGAACTGCTGTAGTTTTGGGAGCAACAACAGCAGCAGGAGCTAAGCAAGAGATACGACTGATTGGCTCTAGCCCAAGTGGGAGGAGAGAAGTGAGTCAGTGCTGGGAAAACAGTTGAAAACTGAGGAATTTGGTTTGTAAATTGGTAAATCAGGCAATTTATCAGTCAATTTAAGCAAGACTGCTCTTAGCGAGCGGCAGTGAGTGAGCGGCCTTGTGAGGGAAGTGCCCTGTGAGAAAAGTGTGAGTCTTTGGCTCGAGTGCCCTGTGAGAAAAGTGTGAGTCTTTGGCTCGAGTGCCCTGTGAGAAAAGTGTGAGTCTTTGGCTCGAGAGTCTTCGGAGAGGAGGCTGAGGAGAGGAGACTACGCAAAACACTGCAGAGGGAGAGACGAAAGAAGGAGATGTCAGGCAAGCTGATTCAGTGCGATGCTTGCAGTATGTGGGAGGTCAAGGACACCGCCGGTGCCTCTGGCTGCTACAAATGTGAGAAGTGCATCCAGGTAGAGCTCCTGAAGGGCCGTGTTGGAGAACTGGAGAAGCAAGTGGATGACCTCCGGTTCGTCCGAGAAACTGAGTCGTTCCTCGACAAGTCCTACAGTACGATTGTTACACCTAAGGTACTGGAAGAGAGAAGGTGGGAGACAGTGAGAACGGGAGGGAAGCATGGAATGCCAACTTCCCCAGGTGTTGTACCTCTTGTGAACAGGTTCACCCACTTAGAAGCTGTCGGGACAGAAGAGGTGTTTACACTGGGCGGCGGACTGGCTTGTGATGCGAATAGGGCTGTTGAGCCAAAACCAAAAAGGCCTAAGGCAGGCAACGCCATTGTAGTGGGAGACTCCATTGTGAGAGGTACGGACAGGGGTTTCTGCGGCAACAGACGGGATGCGAGGATGGTGTGCTGCCTTCCTGGTGCCAGGATCCAGGATGTCACGGACAGAGTGCAGAAAATCCTCAAGGGCGAAGGTGAACATCCGGAAGTGGTAGTGCATGTCGGCACAAACGATGTCGGAAAGAAGGGGATGAATATTCTGCAGCGTGACTTTAGAGAGCTCGGAAAAATGCTGAAAAGCAGGACCTCCAGGGTTGTTATCTCCGGTTTGCTTCCAGTTCCTCGTGCTGGCGAGAGCAGGAACAGGGAGATACGGGACCTGAACGTGTGGCTGAGGAACTGGTGCGCGGGGCAGGGATTTAGATTCTTAGATCACTGGGATCTGTTGTGGGGTAAGGGGGAACTGTACAAAAGGGACGGATTGCATCTTAACAGGTGTGGGACCAGCATTCTGGCAGGCAGGTTTGCCACTGCTACACGGGTGGTTTTAAACTGAATAAGGGGGGTGGGGTGTCAAATGGGATAGTGGAGGATGGAGTTAAAGGGAAAGGGTTTCTTAAATGTGTGAGCGTAGAGACAGAGGGGTGTAAAATGAGGGTAGAAGCAATAGGTAGCAAGGTGAAAAGTAAAAGTGGCAGGCCGGAAAATCCAGGGCAAAAATCAAAAAGGGCCACTTTTCAGCAAAATTGTATAAGGGGTAAGAGTGTTGTAAAAACAAGCCTGAAGGCTTTGTGTCTCAATGCAAGGAGCATTCGTAATAAGGTGGATGAGTTGAATGTGCAGATAGCTATTAATAACTATGATATAGTTGGGATCACGGAGACATGGCTCCAGGGTGACCAAGGCTGGGAGCTGAACATCCAGGGATATTCAATATTCAGGAGGGATAGAGAGAAAGGAAAAGGAGGTGGGGTAGCGTTGCTGATTAGAGAGGAGATTAACGCAATGGAAAGGAAGGACATTAGTTTGCAGGATGTGGAATCGGTATGGGTAGAGCTGCGAAACACTAAGGGGCAGAAAACGCTGGTGGGTGTTGTGTACAGGCCACCTAACAGTAGTAGTGAAGTTGGAGAGGGTATCAAACAGGAAATTAGAAATGCGTGCGACAAAGGCAAAACCGTTATAATGGGTGACTTCAATCTACATATAGATTGGGTGAATCAAATTGGCAGGGGTGCTGAGGAAGAGGATTTTTTGGAATGTATGCGGGATAGTTATCTAAATCAACATGTAGAGGAACCAACGAGAGAGCAGGCTATTTTAGACTGGGTATTGAGTAATGAGGAAGGGTTAGTTAGCAGTCTTGTTGTACGTGCCCCCTTGGGCAAGAGTGACCATAATATGGTTGAGTTCTTCATTAGGATGGAGAGTGACATTGTTAATTCAGAAACAATGGTTCTGAACTTAAAGAAAGGTAACTTTGAGGGTATGAGACGTGAATTGGCCAAGATTGACTGGCAATTAATTCTAAAAGGGTTGACGGTGGATATGCAATGGAAGACATTTAAAGACTGCATGGATGAACTACAAAAATTGTTCATCCCAGTTTGGCAAAAGAATAAATCAGGGAAGGTAGTGCATCCGTGGATAACAAGGGAAATCAGGGATAGTATCAAAGCGAAGGATGATGCGTACAAATTAGCCAGAAAAAGCAGCATACCGGAGGACTGGGAGAAATTCAGAGACCAGCAGAGGAGGACAAAGGGCTTAATTAGGAAAGGAAAAATAGATTATGAAAGAAAACTGGCAGGGAACATAAAAACTGACTGCAAAAGTTTTTATAGATATGTGAAAAGAAAGAGATTAGTTAAAACAAATGTAGGTCCCTTGCAGTCAGAAACAGGTGAGTTGATCATGGGGAACAAGGATATGGCGGACCAATTGAATAACTACTTTGGTTCCGTCTTCACTAAGGAAGACATAAATAATCTGCCGGAAATAGCAGGGGACCGCGGGTCAAAGGAGTTGGAGGAATTGAGTGAAATCCAGGTTAGCCAGGAAGTGGTGTTGGGTAAATTAAATGGATTAAAGGCCGATAAATCCCCAGGGCCAGATAGGCTGCATCCCAGAGTACTTAAGGAAGTAGCTCCAGAAATAGTGGATGCATTAGTAATAATCTTTCAAAACTCTTTAGATTCTGGAGTAGTTCCTGAGGATTGGCGGGTAGCAAACGTAACCCCACTTTTTAAGAAGGGAGGGAGAGAGAAAACGGGGAATTACAGACCAGTTAGTCTAACATCGGTAGTGGGGAAACTGCTAGAGTCAGTTATTAAAGATGGGATAGCAGCACATTTGGAAAGTGGTGAAATCATTGGACAAAGTCAGCATGGATTTACAAAAGGTAAATCATGTCTGACGAATCTTATAGAATTCTTCGAGGATGTAACTAGTAGCGTGGATAGGGGAGAACCAGTGGATGTGGTGTATCTGGACTTCCAGAAGGCTTTCGACAAGGTCCCACATAAGAGATTAGTTTACAAACTTAAAGCACACGGCATTGGGGGTTCAGTATTGATGTGGATAGAGAACTGGCTGGCAAACAGGAAGCAAAGAGTAGGAGTAAACGGGTCCTTTTCACAATGGCAGGCAGTGACTAGTGGGGTACCGCAAGGCTCAGTGCTGGGACCCCAGCTATTTACAATATATATTAATGATCTGGATGAGGGAATTGAAGGCAATATCTCCAAGTTTGCGGATGACACTAAGCTGGGGGGCAGTGTTAGCTGTGAGGAGGATGCTAGGAGACTGCAAGGTGACTTGGATAGGCTGGGTGAGTGGGCAAATGTTTGGCAGATGCAGTATAATGTGGATAAATGTGAGGTTATCCATTTTGGTGGCAAAAACAGGAAAGCAGACTATTATCTAAATGGTGGCCGACTAGGAAAAGGGGAGATGCAGCGAGACCTGGGTGTCATGGTACACCAGTCATTGAAAGTGGGCATGCAGGTGCAGCAGGCAGTGAAGAAAGCGAATGGTATGTTAGCTTTCATAGCAAAAGGATTTGAGTATAGGAGCAGGGAGGTTCTACTGCAGTTGTACAGGGTCTTGGTGAGACCACACCTGGAGTATTGCGTACAGTTTTGGTCTCCAAATCTGAGGAAGGACATTATTGCCATAGAGGGAGTGCAGAGAAGGTTCACCAGACTGATTCCTGGGATGTCAGGACTGTCTTATGAAGAAAGACTGGATAGACTTGGTTTATACTCTCTAGAATTTAGGAGATTGAGAGGGGATCTTATAGAAACTTACAAAATTCTTAAGGGGTTGGACAGGCTAGATGCAGGAAGATTGCTCCCGATGTTGGGGAAGTCCAGGACAAGGGGTCACAGCTTAAGGATAAGGGGGAAATCCTTTAAAACCGAGATGAGAAGAACTTTTTTCACACAGAGAGTGGTGAATCTCTGGAACTCCCTGCCACAGAGGGTAGTCGAGGCCAGTTCATTGGCTATATTTAAGAGGGAGTTAGATCTGGCCCTTGTGGCTAAGGGGATCAGAGGGTATGGAGAGAAGGCAGGTACGGGATACTGAGTTGGATGATCAGCCATGATCATATTGAATGGCGGTGCAGGCTCGAAGGGCCGAATGGCCTACTCCTGCACCTAATTTCTATGTTTCTATGTTTCTATGTTAAGGGTTTGGACAGGCCCGAGGCAGGAAACATGTTCCCGATGTTGGGAGAATCCAAAACCAGGGGCCACAGTTTAAGAATAAGGGGTAAGCCATTTAGAACGGGGACGAGGAAAAACTTTTTCGCACAGAGAGTTGTGAATCTTTGGAATTTTCTGCCTCAGAGGGCAGTGGATGCCAGTTCTCTGGAAACTTTCAAGAGAGAGTAAGATAGAGCTCTTAAAGATAGCGTAATTTTGTCTGGATTAAAGGAGATGCCAGAACAACAATTGCCGGGAAATTGTGGAGGACTTGTATTATCTAATCTGTATAGATAGAATGCAATACAAAGCTTTTCACTATTCCTCAGTACATGTGAGAATAAACATAATGTACGGCAATGGTGCACACCGCGTAACGGTTTTACAGGCTGCAGTGATTTGGCAGAACGAGAATTTTGGGTAAATCATTGATGTACACCACAAATTTTAATTTTTCTGATACTTCTTCTTGCGTATATGGCGTGCACAGCCTAAAGTTGTAGGATAACTTATTCTATTTGATCTTACTTGATTGTGCACGCCGGGTTGATTGCATTCGTCGAAACAGGGCGGACCACGTGAAGGTTGCAATCTCCCACCCCTTTCTGATGCTGAAGGATGTTGTTAAGCTGGAGAATACAGAGAAGATTTACAAGGAGGTTGCCAGCACTTGGGAGCTTGAGCTATAGGGAGAGGTTGGGCAGGCTAGGTCTATATTTCTGGGAGCGCTGGAGGATGAGGTGCTTAAAGAGGTCTCTATAGGATCATGGGGGGGGAGGGAATAGATAGGGTGAATGCACAGAGTATTTACCCAGAGTAGGGGAATCAAGGAACCAGGCAGTATAGGTTTAAGGTGAGACAGACACGGCAGTACCGGTGGCACGGCGATAGAGTTGCTGCCTTACAGCAAAATGCAGCGCCAGAGACCCGGGTTCGATCCCGACTATGGGTGCTGTCTGTATGGAGTTTGTACGTTCTCCCTGTGATCTGCATGAATTTTCTCCGAGAACTTCGGTTTCCTCCCACACTCCAAAGACGTACAGGTTTGTAGGTTAATTGGCTTGTCTAGACTAGGTTACATTGGCTTGATTAAAAAAAAAGTAAAAAATTGTCCAAGTTGGCGATATGCAGAGTACTGCCCTGCCGACGACAAAATTCAGAAGGTTGAGAAGGGCAAGATTTAGTAGGAACCAGAGGGGCAACTTTTTCCACACAGTGGGTGTATGGAACGATCTGCCAGAGGAGGCAGTTTAGTTTAATTAGAGATACAGCCTGGAAACAGGCACTTCACCCACCGAGTCTACGCAGAACCATTGATCACCTGTACACATTGCTTCCCACTTTCGCATCCTACACACGAGGGACAATTTACAATTTACAGATGCCAATTAACCTACAAACCTGTACGTTTTGGGGTAGTGTGGGAGGAAATCAGAGCACCCGGTGAAAACCCACGCAATCACAGGGAGAACGTACAAACTCCGTGCAGACAGCACCCGTAGTCAGGATCAAAACCCAGGACTGGCGCTGTGAGGCACAAAACTCTACTGTTGCATCTGTTACTGTACTGCCCAGATAGTCGAAGCAGGTACAATAACATTTAAAAGGCATTTGAACAAATACATGGATAGGAAATGTTCAGAGGGAGTTGGGTCAAAAGAGGGCAAACGGGACTAGCTTACATCGGGCATCTTGGGCAGCATGGACAAGCTGGGCCAAAGGTACTGTTTCTATGCTGTATGACTATGATCAGACTGACATATGATGAAAGAATGGATCGTAGCGAGAGGATTTGAGTACAGGAGCAAGGTGGTCTTACTGTGTTGTACAGGGCCCTGATGAGACCGCACCTGGAGTATTGTGTGCAGTTTTGGTCTCCTAATTTGAGGAAGGACAATCTTGCTATTGAGGGAGTGCAGCGTAAGTTCACCAGGTTAATTCTCGGGGTGGCGTGACCGACTTATGATGAAAGAATGGATCGACTGGACATATTCACTGGAATTTAGAAGGATGAGAGGATATCTTATGGAAACATATAAAATTCTTAAGGAATAGGACAGGCTAGATGCAGGTAAAAATGTTCCCGATGTTAGGGGAGTCCAGAACCAGGGGTCACAGTTTAAGAATAAGGGGTAGGCCATTTAGGAGGGAGATGAGGAAAAACCTTTTCACACACAGAGTTGTGAATCTGTGCAATTCTCTGCCAGAGGAGGCCAATTCGCTGGATGTTTTCAAGAGAGTTAGATTTAGCACTGAGGGCTGACGGAATCAAGAGATATGAGGAGAAAGCAGGAACGGGGTACAGATTTAGGATGATCATATTGAATGGCGGTGCTCGAAAGGCCAAATGGCCTACTCCTGCACCTATTTTCTATGTTACTATGTTTCTATGAATCTATATACATCAGCTATCACTGACTGATGTATTCAATCAAGTGACAAGCATGCTGAAAATATCTATAATTGCTGCCGCTATGACATTACGCTTTCAATAGTTGAATTATTGCAATTTTTCCAAGAAGCTCCTTTCGTGGATCAATTGTATTCTGTGCTCCAGTTATAGAATACTACACAGATGGCAAACATTGCAGAAATAAAAGCAAAGAAAACCTGAGTGGAATAATAATCTAGGTCAATAGCTTCTTGCGAACACTCTTACTCATCATAAAATACAGATTTTCTTTTGCCAACTAAAGATTTTTTTTTTCATAACTTGGTTACTCATAATTGCATCTGTCAAAATGTGCTTGGTGTTATTTGAATGACTTTATCAATATCAAATTTGTTCTTAAGACTTCACACTGCTCTGCAGTAAGCCAATGCACTGAACTGATTGCTGTCACCTATCTTAATATATCATGCAAAAAGCAATTGTTCTTATCAATCCACTTGTTATTAAAATCCACTCACACACTAACATTGCAAAATTACATACTCCTGCAACATTGTCATTACCAAGTAGCAGGTCAACTTGAACTGTGATATCCCGAGGATCCATAAATCAAAAATATTTACTGCATAAATGAACTGCCTCTAAATAGGATTAAATGGAGTTTTATAGTCATGGACAGGCCTTTCAACCAAACCTGTCCATGCTGAACAAGGGCCCACCTTAGCCAGACCCATTTGCATTCAACACGGACGGATCCCTCCAAATCTTTCCCAAGATTTAGAAAATAAATGTGCAGAGCAGCACTTTTTAAACATAGAAAGTACAGGACAGGACCAGACCATTCGGCCCACAAGTCTGTGCCGAGTACGATGGAAAATTCAAGTATCTCTTCTGCCCAAATATCCTATAGGATCTTTGCTTCTGGCTGCATGTGACTGATATCTGGGGCGGCATGGTGGTGCAGCGGTAGAGTTGCAGTAAGTTTGAGGCCAGTGATCCCATAAAAAATATATTCTCAACATAACCCAATTAATTCCCCCTTCAGAGCGGCACGGTGGCGCAGCAGTAGAGTTGCTGCCTCAGACTCAGGTTCAATCCTGGCTGTATGGAGTGGTGCTGTCTGTATGGAGTTTGTACGTTCTCCCCATGACCTGTGTGGGTTTTCTCCGAGATCTTCGGTTTCCCACACTCCAAAGACGTGCAGGTTTGTAGGTTAATTGGCTTGGTAAAATTATAAATTGTCCCTAGTGTGCGTAAGGTAGTGTTAATGTACGGGGTGCTCACGTGGGTTTTCTCCTGGTGCTCAACGTTTTTGAGCAATATCATGCGATCCAGTGAAAGTGGATTACTGGGATCACTAGTAGAGCTAATAGGACTTGATGTTTCAATCCTTGTAATAAGTCGGCACTCTTGCTATTCGCAGTGGGATTGGTGGTGAAAGGTAGGGTAGGTACGTCATCGGGGTCATCAGGTGGGCACTCTCCTTCTTTGACATTTCATTGATAAGCCCACAATGTCTCCAGAGGGCTCAACGGTGATACGTGGCGTCCCAGGTACACCCCCCTCACTTCCATACCCTCCTGTCTTCATCTTGCAGCCCAATTGTTATCTCTCCTTTCGATCTAAATCCAATTGCTGCTTTTTTTCTGCAGAATTTGAGAATGATTTTATTTCCACATTCCCTCAACACGTTTCGATCTTTCTTGCTGCTGCGCCTCCCCTCCAAACTTCCTGCAGAAGTGGAACCAATCTTCGCAACTAAGTGGCAATTGTTCCATCGATGATAACTAGATTTCACCAGAACCAAGGGCACCTGGCCAGTCAAGCTGCAGTGTGTACATGGCATTTGTGTTTACCCATGCTCCGATCCTGAGCTCGAAGACATCATTGACTGAAATAACTTACAGGCGGACGTAAGGAGGAATTTAAAGATGTTCTCATGACCTCACTGTCTTCTGGGAATCTATGTCACAAAAGAAAGACGGAGCACCTGGACCCTCACAGTAAGCCCCTCACAGCCATGCATCACGCGCACACAATAGCTCATCGAGAGCAGAGAAAGAATTGCACCATCTCATCAACTACCCATCTATCTGCCATTTGTTTCCTTCCCTCTCTCTTCCCAATGCCTACCTGGATTTGTAACATCTCCCCTTCCTCCGGCTTCACAATTCACTCCTCTTCCATCCTTATCTCACACCTTTTGTCCTTTCATCTGTTTTCCCATATGTCAGTCGCCCCCCCCCCCCCCCCCCCTCACTGGTATCCACCTATCACTCGCCAGGCTTTGTCCAGTCCCACCTATCTCCAGATTTCCCCGCTCCACTGCAATCAGTCTGAAGAAGATTCCTGACCTAAAACATCACCTATCCATGTCCTCCAAAGATGCTGCCTGACCTGCGGAGTTAGTCCCGCACTTTTTTTGTAAACCAATATCAGCAGTTCCTTGAAACTCCATCTCATTTATCTTCCCTGTGTGGTATGTCATGCTCTATCTGCTGAAGAATCTGCAGGTCTGACATGGGCCTCATTAGCCACCTTGGAAACTATAAAACCAGAAGGAAAGCTACTCTTCCTCCATCGTGAGGGATTGCCAAAAGAGCAGTTTAATCCTTCTGTAGTATGTTTTTTTTCAATTCAATTCAATTCAACTTTAGTGTCATTGCACAAATACGAGTACAGGTACAACGAAATGCAGTTTAGCATCTGGTCATAGTGCATAGTAGAAATAAAAATAAAAGTACAAAATAAAAATACAAATGAAAATACTGGTTAACAATGTGTGGACTGTGGATGAATTAAACTGGTACATAGGCAAATAAATGTATACAAATGGGAGAGTCTAAAGATAGCTAGCGACGGGACTGTGTGTTCAGCAGTGTAATGGTGTTATTGAAAAAGCTGTTCCTCTGCCTGCTTGTGCGAGAACTGAGGCTCCTGTAACGCCTCCCTGATGGGAGGAGGGCAAATAGTCCATGGTTAGGGTGAGAGGGGTCCTTGATGATTTTCCCGGCCCGTCTCAGACACCGTTTGCGGTGGAGGGCATCCATGGCAGGGAGCGGGGCACCGATGATGTGCTGAGCGGTTTTCACCACCCGTTGCAGTGCCTTCCTGTCAGCTGTGGTGCAGCTGCTGTACCATACCGTGAAGCAGGTGGTCAGGATGCTTTCGATGGTACAGCGGTAGAAGTTGGACAGGATCTGGGGGGACAGGTGAGCTTTCTTAAGCCTCCTCAGAAAGTAAAGGCGCTGCTGCGCCTTTTTGATCAGTTTGGTGGTGTTGAGGGACCAGGACAGATCCTCTGAGATGTGTACCCCGAGGAATTTGTAGTTGGAGACGCGCTCCACCTCAGTCCCGTTTATGTGGATGGGGGTATGTCTGCCACCTCTGGTCTTCCTGAAGTCTACGATGATTTCCTTCGTCTTCTTAGAGTTGAGGACGAGGTTATTATTGGCACATTATTGGTTATTTTTTTTCTTTCGCAGTACTTAGTGCGCTTCCAAGTGTCATCTCATTTGCACTTTTTAAAGTGTGCCCTGATCTCTTCATTCAAGTCATCAGTACACATAGATAGAAATACTTTTTTTTCCTTTTTCTTTCCTCCCACAAATATGTAATATGTGAATATGTGATTCTGTTCCATTCTGTTTGTAGTTTGTTTGTTTGTTTCTTTTTTGCACAATCCGCGAGCATTGCCACTTTTCATTTCACTGCACATCTCGTATGTGTATGTGACGAATAAACTTGACTTGACTTCCAAATCTCAACATAATCCTTTGTCCACCAATTTGCATTTAGAAACATAGAAAATAGGTGCAGGAGTAGGCCATTCGGCCCTTCGAGGCTGCACCGCCATTCAATATGATCATGGCTGATTTGTTGTCTTCTGATCATTTTTTACATTGAAAATAGTTTTCCCAATGCAGACTTGGGGCATTATTAATACCACCTCAGAAACATGATGTTCCTTGGAGAGGAACATTAAAAGACCAAACTGCCAACAATAAAGCAAGATATTCTGAGTTTTGGATTGTTTCCCATATCCATATTTCTGACAAACGATTCATGGAGCAACAGGTTTAAGTTTTATCCATTCACCTGATCTACATGAAATATTAAGATCTATAGCATGCCCAAGCACTTGCAATTGTCAGTATAATTTTTAATTTACTTATAATTCAATCATGCATTAGGTTTCGACCCCAAACATAGGCAAAAGTGTTCCTCCGGCAATTTTTTTTTGCTACTTCTACATCTTGTTTAATTTAAAATATTTCAGCTAATATTTTTAGATTTTACTTGCATAATTTATTATTTAGTAAGGATAGTAATTAAGAGAGCTAGCAATATTATTTGTTATTGCCAGGAGAATTGAATTGAAAAGTAGATGATTTTTGTTGCAATTGTGTCAGATATTAGTCTACGCAATATTGGAATATTTATTTAAGGAAGAATACGAATGCATCGGAAGAATTTCAGGGAACGTTTACTCAACTAATGCCCATCCGTTATTAGTTAGACTGAAAGGAAACGATTGAAATAACTAAAATCCCAAGGCTTGTGAACAAGTTGGATATTGAAAAGATGTTTCTTCTTCTGGGAAAATCAAAAACTAGAATGTGCCCCCACATTAGTTTCTCTAGGTTCACAATTTGCAAACAGCTCCATCGAAGTGCAAGAAATTGCAGAGAGTTGTGGATGTTGTCCAGTCCATCAGTCAAACTAGCTTCCCTTCCATTGATTGAACATTTCACGTTGCCTCGGCAAGACCAGCAGCATAATCAAGGACCAGTCTCACCCTAGTCACTCCCTCTTCTCCCCTCTCCCATCAGGCAAGAGGTACAGAAGTTTGAAAACCTCCAGATTCAGGGATAGTTTCTTCACAGCTGTTATCAGGCAACTATCACCAATTGAAGAGCAGTCCTGACTGACATCCACCTCGTTAGAGTCAATCAAACTATCTTTAAATCGGAATTTTACTGGATTTTATCTTGTACTATGTTATTTTCTTTATCTTGTACCTGCACACTGTTGATGGCTTGTTGGTAATCATGTTTTGTCTTTTCACTGACTGGGTAGCACAAAATAAAAATACTTTTCTCTGTACCTTGGTATATGTGACAATAATAAACTAAAACGAAACTCTTCATTCTATCCGTCTCACACCCGCTGCGTTTATCTCTGGCCTTTGTTCCAATCATCTGCACATCACAAATCTCCTCTCGTAACCCGTTACCTGCAACCCCCCCTCCCCATAAATCGTCCGAAGGGACCTGACCCTATACGTCACCTATCCATGTTCTCCAGAGATGCTGCCTGACCCGCTGTGTTACTCCAGCACTTTGTGCTGGATTGGGTAAACCAGCATCTGCAATTTCTTGTCTAGACCAGAGGGTCACAGTATAAACTAAATTATCTACAGTATACAGGGTGCAGGGTGACTTGGACAGGTCGGGTGAGTGGGCAGATGCAGTTTAATGTGGATAAATGTGAGGTTATCCACTTTGGTGGCAAAAACAGGAAGGCAGGTTACTATCTAAATTATGTCAAGTTGGGAAAAGGGGAGGTACAACGGGATCTGGGGGTCCTTGTTCATCAGTCAATGAAAGTAAGCATGCAGGTACAGCAGGCAGTGAAGAAAGCTAATGGCATGTTGGCCTTTATAACAAGAGGAGTTGAGTATAGGGGCAATTGTATAGGGCTCTAGTGAGACCACACCTGGAGTATTGTGTGCAGTTTTGGTCCCCTAATTTGAAGGGCATTCTTGCTATTGAGGGAGTGCAGCGTAGGTTTACAAGGTTAATTCCCGACATGGCGGAACTGTCATATGCTGAGAGAATGGAGCAGCTGGGCTTG
The DNA here is from genome assembly GCF_010909765.2 of Amblyraja radiata. Taxonomy (NCBI): domain Eukaryota; kingdom Metazoa; phylum Chordata; class Chondrichthyes; order Rajiformes; family Rajidae; genus Amblyraja; species Amblyraja radiata. The sequence continues at coordinate 121,344,201 of NC_045957.1, read as the reverse complement.
TATACTCTGGAGTTTAGAAGGATGAGAGGGTATCTTATTGAAACATATAAGATTATTAAGGGTTTAGACACGCTAGAGGCAGGAAACATGTTCCCGATGTTGGGGGAATCCAGAATCAGGGGCCACAGTTTAAGAATAAGGGTTAAGCCATTTAGAACGGAGACGAGGAAACACTTTTTCTCACAGAGAGTGGTGAGTCTGTGGAATTCTCTGCCTCAGAGGGTGGTGGAGGCAGGTTCTCTGGATACTTTCAAGAGAGAGCTAGATAGGGCTCGTAAAGATAGCGGAGTCAGGGGATATGGGGAGACGACAGGAACGGGTCAGTTTTTCGGAGCCCCGCGCGATGTCGGGACCAGCTCCGCACATCTCCATACGGCTCCGGCGATCTAAGTGGGATCGGCCCCGCGAGGCCGTATGGCTCAAGCGACCACGTTAGGTCGTGCTTGCCGCATGGAGTCGCATGCTCGTAGGACAGGCCCTTAATGGTATTATGATCACTGGACCCGAAGTGCTCCCCAACACATACCTCCGTCAACTGACCTGTCTCATTTTCTAACAGGAGGTCCAGCACTGCCCCTTATATAGTAGGTACCTCTATGTATTGCTGCAAAAAACTATCCTGCACACATTTTACAAACTGCAAACCATCCAGCCCTATTACAGAATGTGTTTCCCAGTCTATGTGTGGAAAAAATGAAATCTCCCACAATCACTACCTTGTGCTTACTACTAATATCTGCTATCTCCTTACATATTTGCTCTTCCAATACTCGCTCCCCATTAGGCGGTCTATAATACACCCCTATAAGTAGGTATGTTGCAAAACGTACCTGAAGCGTCGCTGAAAATCTGTCCCAGCCCGTGTGCGCGATTTGGGCGCCGTTTAGAGGGGGGCGGGTTTAAAACGCGATTTTCCCTAGGCTGTTCAAATCGAGGATGTTCAGCCTAGTTCATTATTAATGAAAAATCGCTGGAAGATTCCGTCGCTTGAGCTATTATTAATTTTAAGGGGTTTATTTACTTGTTATAGTAGGTTAAAAATTAACCTCTAAACCCACGACCGCCGACAACGGGCCGGATTTCATACAGGGGAAAACGGAATGTAGGCTGTTTATTTTTACGTTAAAAAGGGCTTCTTAAGATCCCTTTATACAAAGTTTAATGTTGCGAGTAGCTAATTTGGGGCCCATTATATCCCGCAGTATATTTCTGGGCATTTGAGGGCACAAATCTACCGCAATGTGAACGTTCTAAACCAGCGCATTCACAGGATCCCACTGGAAAGCTGATTTAAATGGCCATTAATTTACAGCAATTGAACACTAAATTCCTTCCATTTGGCCTATAAATTAATGTAAATGAGATTTAAAAAGACTGTCCACGATCACAGCTTTTTTGTTATGTCAATAGAAAATCAATAGGGAATAAGATGCTAATTTCCGAGTATGAAAATGGCCATAACTTTTTAAATACTTGAGATATGAAAGTGAATTAGGTGTCAAATTAAACTTCTTTTTATGCTTTATCTGATGGGATAAATTGCAGACTTGATTTTTAAAATCTCAAAATGTTGTAACATTGCTAATATAAGTGTTGCTACACCTTTCCCATTTCTCAGTTCCACCCAAATAGCCTCTCTAGACGAGCCCTCTAATCTATCCTGCCAAAGTACTGCTGTAATATCTTCCCTGACAAGCAATGCAACACCTCCACCTCTTGCCCCTCCAATTCTATCACACCTGAAGCAACAAAATCCTGGAATATTAAGTTTCCAATCACAGCCACCCTGCAACCATGTTTCACTAATCGCCACAACATCATACTTCCAGATAGTGTGTGCGCGCATGCATTTGTGTAAAGGGGAAGGGGAGTGGTGGGGAAATTGATAAGAATTTGGGGATAACAATAAACTAGGATAAATCTAGGATTAGCGTAAACGAGTGGCTGATACGCACTCAGTAGGCTGAAGGGCCTGTTTCTATGCCTACGATTCTACCTTGAAAAATATGAGAATATTTTAGTAGAACCTGCAGATTAATGCCTCAGGCAGAATTCCTTACTTTTCTGAAAGGCTATGAATTGTTAGTTTATGTATATTTATATGTCATTGTAACATCACACCTTTGCCTGTCGCAATACAGGTCTGTGGCGATATTTCCTACCAGGCAAGATTGACATGATATTTTTGACAAACTGCAGTGTTATCATATTGGACATTTTAATTTTCTGCATCCATTCCATTTAAGTCGCATGCCGCAGGCAATGGATACATTAACTAAATACATCTTCAATAATCAGTCTGGTTCTTAAACCATATCACATTTCACAAAGATCCCAGATACCTGTGGGGCCAACAAGAACTATAATTTAGCAGTCTTACTATTTAATGGTTGCACCTTTCAACTCTGAAGATAAAAACCTACTGCAGAATACATGTTAATAGCCATTATAGATTTATGATCAAAGACAGTCATATAGAGTGATACAGCGTGAAAACAGGCCTTTTGGCCCAACTTGCCAACATGTCCCAGCTACACTCGTCCCACCTACCAGTACTTGGTCCATATCCCTTCAAACCTGTCCTATCCATGTACCTGTCTAACTGTTTCTTAAACGTTGGGATAGTCCCAGCCTCAACTACCTCCTCTGGCAGCTTGTTCCATACACCCACCACCCTTTGTGTGATAAAGTTGCCCTTCAGTTTCCTATTACATCTTTTCCCCTTCACCTTGAACCTATGTCCTCTGGTCCTCGATTCCCGTACTCTGGGCAAGAGGCTCTGTGCATCTATCCGATCTATTCCTCTCATGATTTTATACACCTCCAGAAGATCACCCTTCCTCCTCCTGTGCTCCAAGAAACAGAGACCCAGCCCACTAAACCTCTCCCTGCAGCACAGACCCTCGTCCGGGCAACCTCCTTGTAAATCTTCTCTGAACCCTTTCAAACTTGCTAATATCTTTCCTATAACATGGTGCCCAGAACTGAACACAATATTCTAAATGCGGTCTTACCAACGACTTATACAACTGCAACATGACCTCCCAACTTCTATACTCAATACTCTGACTGATGAGTATTGAGTATAGATACTCCAAAAGCTTGTTGACAACCTTATCTACCTGCGGCTCAACCTTCAAGGAACCATGAACCTGCACTCCTAGATCCCTCTGCTCTACAACACTCCCCAGAGGCCATCCATTCTGTGGAATTCTCTGTCTCAGAGGGCGGTGGAGGCTGGTTCTCTGGATGCCTTCAAGAGAGCTAGATAGAGCTCTTAAAGATAGCGGAGTCAGAGGATATGGGGAGAAGGCAGGAACGAGGTACTGATTGGGGATGATCAGCCATGATCACATTGAATGGCGGTGCTGGCTCGAAGGGCCGAATGGCCTACTCCTGCACCTATTGTCTAATCACTGTGTAGGTCCTGCCTTGCTAGATGTGATATAATATTGGAACATGAGATAAACCTGCTTCTTTTTGTTTTTCCTGATCGTATTGCAGCCTGGGCTTTACTGGGTGTTTTAACATGTGGTAGGATAAATGTTAACAGAAAATGTTAACACAATTTTGAGATACAGCAATTTTGCTCTACTTGTTATGTTTAGTTTGAGTGTATAGACTTCACACTGCCTTGAAACGCAGCCCACATAATGAAGGTCCAGAAGGTTGAAAATCAATACCATCAGACTCAGGGACAGCATCTTCCCCTCTGTTTGGACTTCTGAAGGCAAATGTAATGCGAGCATTTATTTCGAGAGGATTAGAATATAATAACAAAAAGGATGTAATGTTGAGTCTTCATAAGGTGCTGGTTAGACTGAATTTGGAGTACTGTGAGCAATTTTGGGCCCCATATCTGAGGGAGTATAGAAACATAGAAAATAGGTGCAGGAGTAGGCCATTCGGCCCTTCGAGCCTGCACCGCCATTCAATATGATCATGGCTGTTCATCCAACTCAGTATCCTGTACCTGCCTTCTCTCCATACCCCCTGATCCCTTTAGCCACAAGGGCCACATGTAACTCCCTCTTAAATATAGCCAATGAACTGGCCTCAACTACCTTCTGTGGCAGAGAATTCCACAGATTCGCCACTCTCTGTGTGAAAAATGTTTTCCTCATCTTGGTCCTAAAAGATTTCCCCCTTATCCTTAAACTGTGACCCCTTGTCTGGACTTCCCCAACATCGGGAACAATCTTCCTGCATCTAGCCTGTCCAACCCCTTAAGAATTTTGTAAGTTTCTATAAGATCCCCCTTCAATCTTCTAAATTCTAGCGAGTACAAGCCGAGTCTATCCAGTCTTTCTTCATATGAAAGTCCTGACATCCCAGGAATCAGTCTGGTGAACCTTCTCTGTACTCCCTCTATGGCAAGAATGTCCTTCCTCAGATTTGGAGACCAAAACTGTACGCAATACTCCAGGTGTGGTCTCACCAAGACCCTGTACAACTGCAGTAGAACCTCCCTGCTCCTATACTCAAATCCTTTTGCTATGAATGCTAACATACCATTTGCTTTCTTCACTGCCTGCTGCACCTGCATGCCTACTTTCAATAACTGGTGTACCATGACACCCAGGTCTCGTTGCATCTCCCCCTTTCCTAATCGGCCACCATTCAGATAATAGTCTACTTTCCTGTTTTTGCCACCAAAGTGGATAACCTCACATTTATCCACATTATACTGCATCTGCCATGCATTTGCCCACTCACCCAGCCTATACAAGTCACCTTGCAGCCTCCTAGCATCCTCCTCACAGCTAACACTCTGTCCCAGCTTCGTGTCATCCGCAAACTTGGAGATGTTGCATTCAATTCCCTCGTCCAAATCATGAATATATATTGTAAATAGCTGGGGTCCCAGCACTGAGCCTTGCGGTACCCCACTAGTCACTGCCTGCCATTGTGAAAAGGACCCGTTTACTCCTACTCTTTGCTTCCTGTCTGCCAGCCAGTTCTCTATCCACATCAATACTGAACCCCCAATACCATGTGCTTTAAGTTTGTATACTAATGCTGGCTCTGGAGAGAGTCCAGAGGAGGTTTACGAGAATTATCTCAGGGATGACAGGGTTAACATATGATGAGCATTTGATTCCACTGGGCCTGTTCTCCCTGGAGTTTAGGATGAGGGGGACCTCATTGAAACTTACCGAATAGTGAAAGGCCTGGATAGAGCGGATGTGGAGGCCAAGACAATGGATATTTTTAAGGCGGAGATTGACATGAATGTTGGGGGTTATGGGGAGAATGCTGTTGCGAGGGAAAGATAGACCAGCCATGATTGAATGGCCCATTCAGACTTGATGGGTGGAATGGCCTAATTCTGCTCCTATAACTTACGAACTTATGAATGGTCCTTCCATAGCTAGGATGCAGTGCCGAAGTACCACCCTACCTCATTACGGATATTTTTTTGTAACTATTATGCTGAGAAACAATTTTCTGCACTCCAGTATTGTTTGCTCTACCTGTTATGTGTAGTTTGAGTGTATTGGTGTATCCGGTTCGATTGGATTGCACGCATTTTTTTCACTGTACCTCGGTATACATGACATTAATAAACCCAATCCTGTACGTGCCTTTGGCCATTCCTTCAAGATCCTGAGGTGTCAACTCTGGAATTCCTTCTTCAGCAACTTTATCATTTTATCTCCTTCTATGCACCCTAAAACCTACCTCTTTGACTAAGCTTTAATGATCCAGTACTACTTAAGCAGCTCAGTGTCAGCTCTTGGTGATCTCATATTTCTTATGCAGCTCACTATCCACTTAGCAGTCATAGCAGTCCTGTGAAGGGCCTTTGATGTTTTATTGTATTAAAAGATCTGATAAGAACAAATTGCTTTTTCTGCCCATCATCTAGATCATTGGCAATCTCCATTGACATCAAAATGTCTCTTTTATTTAAAGTTTTCCATGACCCCATCTCTTCCGTTTGCCCCACCTCCTGCCACAATATAACCTGCCATTTTGCCCGATCTCGATTCCTTCCACTAGCTTCCTGCAGATTCTCTCTCAATTATTTGTCCATAGATCTTCAGGCACCCATCAGGTAAGGGGTACAGAAGTTTGTAAAACGCATACCTCCTGATTCAGGGACAGTGTCTTCCCAGCTGTTATCCAGCAACCAAACGATCCTTTAATCAGCTGGAGTGCAGTCCTGACCTCCCAACTACCTCAATGGAGATAGACACAAGTGCTGGAGTAGCTCAGCCAGTCAGGCAGCATCTCTGGAGAAAAAGGATGGGTAATGTATCGGTTTGGAACCCTTCTTCAGACTGAAGGTGAGGAGGGAAAGCCAGAACAAATGAGGGCCGGCAACAGATGACCAAGGAAGGGTGGAGCCCATAATGGTTCGATTTTATCATTTAAAAATAAATTGGATAGTTATATGGACGGGAAAGGAATGGAGGGTTATGGTCTGAGTGCAGGTAGATGGGACTAGGGGAGAATAAGTGTTCGGCACGGACTAGAAGGGCCGAGATGGCCTATTTCCGTGCTGTAATTGTTATATGGTTATATGGTTATAATGGCCCATCGCTGATAACGAGAGGGCACCATATCTGGGGATGGATGTGCTGGCTCTGGAGAGGGTCCAGAGGAGGTTTACAACATACGATGAGCATTTGACGGCACTGGGCCTGTACTCACTGGAGTTTATAAGAATGAGGGGGGAACCTCATTGAAACATACAGAATAGTGAAAGGCTTGGATAAAGTGGATGTGGAGAGGATGTTTCCACTGGTAGGAGAGTCTAGGACTAGAGGTCATAGTCTTAGAATTAAAGGACATTATTTTAGGAAGGAGATGAAGGTGGTGAATATGTGGAATTCTTTGCCACAGAAGGCTGTAGAGGCCAAGTCAGTGGATATAATTAAGACAGAGATAGATAGATTCGTGATTAGTATAGGCGTCAGAGGTTATGGGGAGAAAGCAGGAGAATGGTATTAAGAGGGAGAGATAGATCAACCATGATTGAATGGCAGAGTAGGCTTGATGGGCTGAATGGTCTAATTCTGCTCCTATCACATGATCTTATGAGAGGGATGTAGGGATGAGAACAGTGGAATCTCATTGGAGACGTTTGAACTATCTTTAATCAGATTTTATCAGACTTCAATGTTATATCTTTGCATATAGATGTTGTATCCTTTATCTGTGCACTGAGGATGGCTTGATAATATTCATATGTAGTCTTTTAATGAACATTCAGTTCTGGATATCCATACTAAACTCTCCTGCTTCTCTGGAGACACAAGGAACTGCAGTCGCTAAAATCCTGAGCAAAATACAAATTACTGGAGTACCTCAGCGGGTCAGGTAGCATCTATGGAGGCACATAGATCCAGCAAATCTCCCTTAGAATTCTCAACAATGTGCCTGCGAGTACTTTACTTTATCCTCATGGTTCCACTTGAAGTTATCTGGAGTTTGGATTAGATTCTTCTGCGAGTTCACAAGGTAAGGATGGTGCTGACGAGGCCATTATTTATCATCTACCTCTAGTGACCCTTGGCACCCAGTCGTTTGCTCGGCCATTTCAGTTAACACACACACACACACATTGGATCCAAAGAAAAACACATCTTTGGATCCAAAGTCATCATCAGGCCAGGCAGGCATAATAGTTATTGTACCTGCCTCAAGTACCTCCTCTGGCAGCTCATTCCATCCGCCCTCTCTGTCTATGCGCAGCTTATTCCATCTACCCTATGATCTGTTTGTATATCATGCAAATCTCAAAACCAGGCTTTTCACTGTACCTCAATACATTTGACAATATAAAAATCCTAAACCTAAATGACTGTGGGGAGTGGGAGAAGAAACAATTTCAGAAGACATCAGCATGCAACCAGCCAGAGTGACACAGAGGCATTGTGGAGATAGGACAGAGAGGAAAACAACGGGGTAACATTAGCCAAATATGTTCAATGCTGTGGTACATTGAAGGTACAATCACATAAAGCCATTCTCCTATTCCCAAAGAATGATACTAACAACCCACAATGTGAATAATCAGTCAAAGACATCTGCAGAAAATGGTATAGATTTGTGCAATATAAATAGTGACTAACGTAGATCTTTTTCTCAGTGGTAATGGTGACAGACTAAGCATTTTGAAAGGTATTCATTTATTTGTAAAACAATTCAACTTAGGAGAGGATGTGGTGGTAAATTACGATAAAAATGAAGCTAACATTATCTAAAATACAGGGGTCTGTATTATTAAGCAAGTTCTCATAATTATCTTCAAGTTAAAGGTTGCACCGATTATTCAATTTGCTGAAAAGGACACTGCAGGTGCCTAGGGATGTGCTGAAAATCGCATCTGCACGTACCTTACATAATAATGAGGCAAAGGCAATAAATAACTACCACTATCTGTCCGATTTCACAACTTACAACCCAGGCCCTGTACAACTGTCTGACGAGTAATTAAGATGTAATCTAGTACCGTAAATTTAGCTTGTAAATAATAAATGTTTCCAGTAACATCTATCTATTTTTAAAAGTAGCCTCTAGTTAAACAAAAAAAGCATCAAAACAACATCAATTTTCTTTTTTTTAAATAAATCAGATATATCCACAAAGTAAGTTTATTTTATTAGAAATATTAGTCCCCATATTAATGGAATTCAGGATGATGGAATTTTATCAAGGTTTAAGTTTATTGATGTCACGTGTAGCAAGGTAGTGAAAAGCTTTGTTTGGAATGATATCCAATCAGATCAGATAATACTATTTAACGGCTGCTCTGCACAACACCGGCTGACGCTTCTAAGGCCGCCTGGTTTAAAACGAGATGGAGAGACCAGTGGAAGTCAGCGGAACAATCTAGGCTACACCATTACATCAATGACCCCATGGACGTCCCTGGCCAGGACCTGCCCCGAAAGCAGTGGACAACCCTCAACCGCTTGAGGACAGGCGTCGGACGCTATGGAGTAGCGATGAAGAGGTGGGGCCTCGTGGACAGCGCCTCCTGCGAGTGTGGGTACCCAACACAGACAGTGGAGCACATAGTCACCAGTTGCCCCAAACACCAGCCACCGAATGGTGAACGAGGTCTGATTGACCCGGACGATGACACGTTGGCCTGGCTCGCCTCAACGGAGCTGCAGGTCTAAAAGACATACAACAGAAGAAGAAGATAATACTATTCATAAATACAATCAGGTCAAACTCAAGTACAATAGATAGAGCAAAGGGGAAGATACAGAGTGCAGAATATAGTTCTCAGCATTGCAGCGCATCAGTTCCATAGACAAAGTCCAGTGTCCGTAATAGGGTAGAGGTGAATTGGACCCTGGATATGGTAGGTGGAGACAACAGGGAGGATCATAAGAAATAGAATTAAACCCATATCCTTTGATTCCATTAACATCAATGTCCATCTTGAATATAGCTAGCAACTAAACCTCCTGAACCCTCTTGGTAGAAAATCCCAAAGTCTTAAATTCCAAAACACAGTGGAGTTGCTGCCTCACAGCGCCAAAGACACAGGTTCAATCCTCACCTTGGGTGCTGTCTGAGTGAAGTTTGTACGTTCTCCCTATAACCACGTGGGTTTCCTCCTGGTGCTCCGGTTTTCCGGCCACATCCCAAACACTTGGGAGTGTCCGCATCATCCTGGGGGTTTTGTGGCAGGAGTAAAATCACCACTCCCTGTCCAATCTGTCCACTCCCTGACCAACGTGCCTGGCATCGCTGCGCTCCTCAAGCAGAAGCATCTCCACTGGCTTGGACATGTGCACAGGCTGGGAAACGGACTCATCCCCAAAGATGTGCTATACAGGGAACTGCCAATGCACGGAGGCCAAGAGTAAGACTAAAGCCTCGATACAACGATACAATTAAGATATGACAAATTTTAACAGTGGCACTGACAAGGTGGTTGAAGCAGTTGCCATAACAGCAATTAGAGCCATGCAGCCTGGAAACAGGCCCTTCAGCAGGTCCATGCCGACCAAGATAACCCATCAAAACCTGTCCCATATGCCTGTGTTTGGACCTTATCCCCCAACCTTTCCTAACCATGTACCTGTCCAAGTGTCTTTTAAATGTTATAGTACCTGCCTCAACTACTTCCTCTGGCAGCTCGTTCCATACACCCACCAAAATAGGCAACGTTTCGGGCCGAAACCCTTCTTCAAACTTAAGATTGTTAGTTTTCTTTTCTTGAAGTGTCATTTCTTTGAAAGACACATGTACAGGGACATGGATAAGAGTTTAGAGGGATATTAGCCAAATGAGTCTAGCTTACATGGGGCATCTTGGACAAGTTGGGTTGAAGGGCCTGTTTCCATGCTGTGCAAATCTATTCACCATATTCCACCTATGGCCTCGCCATGTCCCTTTCCCTAATAATCGCAACAATTGCAATAGTATGCTTTTTAAAAAATATCAGCCCAATTTATTGTAGATCACAGACACATGATAATTAGAGTTCTGTGTTCACGCTCTCCCCAATCTTCAATCTAAAGACAGAATTAATATTCACTCCAGTTGAGCGGCACAGTGGTAGAGTTGCTGCCAGAGACCCTTGTTCGATCCGGACTACTGGTCACCGGGTGCTCCAATTCCCTCCCACACTCGAAAAACGTACAGGTTTGCAGGTTAATTGGCTTGCAAATTGTCCCTAGTGAATGTAGGATAGTGTTGGTGTGCTGGGATTGCTGGTTGGCAGGGATTTGGTGTGCCGAAGGGCCTGTTTCCATACTGTATCTCAAACCTGGAATGGAAATTGTACAGAATCATTTTTCTGAAGTATTTTGGCAAATATCAGTGTGCAGCATTATCAGAATAATGTGCTGGTGATGGAGTTAATGACCTTAATATAACCTTAGAGCAATACTCATTTAACAATCTAACTGGACTCCCATGGCTCTGTTGGAATATGAAAGCCCTCTCCAAAGACATTTCTTGTTTAATTAAACAGAAAATGCTCCTAATGCAAAACAGATTATTCATATTTCGAGCAAGAGAGATTTATTAAACTCTTACGAGACATAGTGCTAACTTGCTATGTTACATGTGAAATTATGCCCTCATACCAATCATTTAAGATATTTAGCATTATGTAGTTTTATTTAAATAAAACATACACTGTTTTCAAAATGAAAAATGAAAATTTGTGCCCTGAAAGAATGTAGAAAAGTACAGGTTATGTTTAAGTTTAGGTTTATTTCCATCACGTTATTGAATTACTGTGAAAAAATTTGATTTGCATGCTTTCCAATCAGATAATAGTACATATAAATACAGTAAACCCTCGTTGTAACAAGACTATAGGTGGGGGAATGGACTCAAGAGTCAAGTCAAGAGTGTTTTATTGTCATATGTCAATATGACAATAAAACACTCTAACGGATGGGACAATGAAATTCTTACTTGCTGCAGCACAACAGAATATGTGAATATGTAAACATTGTATATAACGGGGGAAAAAAATAAAAAAGTTAAATAAATCTATATAACTGAAGGTCTCATCTTGACCACGTCCTTTCTGCGCTGTATATTGATTTTAGAAAAAACGCTACCATATATCGCTATGATTTTTGGCCATTTTACTCACAGTCCTCTGCTGAGGCAACCCCGAGGGTTTTCCCCAATCGATGAAAAATAAAAAAAGTTATGAATGTTTAAAAAATCTTGAGATCAGTTGATTATCCTCTCAATCACCACGATGAAGGTAATGCCCTTTCGGGGGCGACGGGATGGGACTATAAAACCCTGGATGCCTGGACGCGAGTCAGTCACTCTGGAAGATCGTGAGGGAGGGGCCACACCTGTGATTCTGCTGTGAGCCAACTGAACTGTGAGTCTACTAAACTGTGAGTCTGCAATGTACTTGCAATAAATGATTTGTTAGCCCTTAATGAAAATGAGGAGTTGTTTGGCCTGTCCTGTGCTTGAAACTGAAATGGCAATGGAAATGAAATGAAATGAAAATGAGATGCGTAGTTTGGCCCACCCTGTGCTTGAAACTGAAATGGCAATAGAAATGAAATGAAAATGAGATGCGTTGTTTGTCGTGCCCAGTCCTTGAAACTAAAATGGAAATGTAGTTGTTTGGCCTACCTGAAACCACTCATTTTGGCCCACAAGGCCCCTATTAGCTGAGAATCCAGTCCCTTTTGCCCAAAATGCCCGGATTAGCCCAGGAAGAGAATTTTGGCCCAAAAGGCCCGTGCCAGGCTAGGAAAAGTCCAGAAAAAGTACTCTCTCTCACACAGTCTCTCACCTGTTTTGGGCAGAATTTCTGGCAGTTTCTAAACTGCCAGCCCACCAACCCTGAATGACTGAGCTGCCAGCCCACCGGGCCTGAGTGACTGAGCTGCCAGCCCACCAGGCCTGAGTGACTGAGCTCCCAGCCCACCAGGCCTGAGTGACTGAGCTGCCAGCCCACCAGGCCTGAGTGACTGAGCTGCCAGCCCACCAGGCCTGAGTGACTGAGCTGCCAGCCCAAGAATCCATTTGGCCCACAATGCCCATACTAGCCCTCTGGAAACCAGTCCCTTCGGCCCACAACACCTATATTTACATTCCAGAAAGCCCCCCCCCATATTAACGTTCCAGAATGCCCCCCCCATTAACATTCCAGAAAGCCCCCCCCCCCGTTTCTTCCTGTCGGCCGTTGCATTGTCCACTCCCCTTTCCACTGCTGCCTCCTTATCCTTCTCCCCTGTAGTCGACGACTCCAGAGAAGGACGAGGAGGAGACGGCGACGTTTGGGGGCAAAGAGGCTGAGTGGACAATGACGTGAGAAAGAGGTGGCGTGCGGAGAGGACAAAGCGATGGCCAACGGGAAGAAGCGGCAGCTGGTGAGAGAGGAGGAAGTCCCATGGTGACTGAACGCGTCCTGACTGTATTGGTAGCCTGAAGAAAGTGCGGTCTCTAGGGGCTACAATGTGAGCCGTGACAACAGCCGTGTCAACGGGACCACGTGGTGGGTGAAGAAGGGTTCACTGGTGCACCTTGCGAGCTAGGGTTGGCATCAGAAACCGGGGATGGGGTGGCAGTACGAGCTGAGGTGGCGTCCACAAAAAACAAAATCCATTATAAATGGGTCTATTAAAACAAAGGTTTACTGTGCAATCAAGTGAAAGTCAAGTACAATAGGCTGATTAAAGGGGAAGATGCTGTGTAGAATATAGTTCTCAGCACGGTAGCACATCAGTTCCAGAGACAAAATCCAATGCCTGCAACGTGGTAGAGGTGAATAGGACAGTGCTCTTAGTTTATGATTGGACCATTCAGAAGCCTGATAACAGAGGAAGAAGCTATTCCAGTCTGGTAATATATATTTTCAAATTTCTGTACCTTCTGCCTGCTGAGAGTGGGGACAATGTGCAATAACTGGTTAATAATTGGTTAAGATGAACTAATCGCCTCTAGGAGAAACAAAGAACTACAGATGCTGGTTTACAGAAGAAGATTCAAAGTGCTGGAGTAACTCAAAGGTCAGGCAGCATTGTTGAAAGAATGGCCAGACTCACACATAGTGATTAGAATCCATAGGTACACAAAATTGCTGGAGAAACTCAGCGGGTGCAGCAGCATCTATGGAGCGAAGGAAATAGGCGACGTTTCGGGCCAAAACCCTTCTTCAGACTGATGGGGGGTGGGGGGGAGAAGGAAGGAAAAGGGGAGGAGGAGGAGCCCAAGGGCGGGCGGATGGGAGGGTGGGAGGAGACAGCTAGAGGGTTAAGGAAGGGGAGGAGACAGCAAGGGCTAGCAAAATTGGGAGAATTCAATGTTAATGCCATCCGGACGCAAGGTCCCCAGGCAGAATATGAGGTGCTGTTCCTCCAATTTCCGCTGTTGCTCACTCTGGCAATGGAGGAGACCCAGGACAGAGAGGTCGGATTGGGAATGGGAGGGGGAGTTGAAGTGCTGAGCCACCGGGAGTTCAGGTAGGTTATTGCGGACTGAGCGGAGGTGTTCGGCGAAACGATCGCCCAACCTCCGCTTAGTCTCCCCGATGTAAATCAGCTGACATCTAGAGCAGCGGATGCAGTAGATGAGGTTGGAGGAGATACAGGTGAACCTTTGTCGCACCTGGAACGACTGCTTGGGTCCTTGAATGGAGTCGAGGGGGGAGGTGAAGGGACAGGTGTTGCATTTCTTGCGATTGCAACGGAAAGTGCCCGGGGAGGGGGTGGTGCGGGAGGGAAGGGAAGAATTGACGAGGGAGTTGCGGAGGGAGCGGTCTTTGCGGAAGGCAGACATGGGGGGAGATTACAATCCATAGTCTTTATTAGCACCTCTGCAGGAGAAACACAACGGTGCCTTCTATAAGTATGCTTACTACGAATTTACCAGAGAGAGAGAGAGAGAGAGAGAGAGAGAGAACTCTAATAGGCCTGTGGGTGGAACCACAGTATGAGTGACACTAATCTACGGTAGACAAAAGTGCTGGTGCAGCAGCATCTATGGAGCGAAGGAAATAGGCAACGTTTCGGGCCTAATCCCTTCTTCAGACATTAATCTACATTCTCCCTCTTAAAGAATTAAAAGCAAATGCAAAACTACTGAGCACTACTAAGACAAAAATACAACGTATACTAATGACTGTATAAATCACACATAGTACATGGCAGTAAACTGGAGGAAGTTCAAACATAGCCCGGGTACTTTACGGTGGGATTACAAACACGACCAGCAGGTGTACGATATAGTCCATCCTTTAGTGGTGATATTTCGGATGAGACGCTGCTTCAGACTGAGAGTCAAAGGAAACCTTCCCCTTTCCCCTGACTCTCAGTATTGAAGAAGGGTCTCGACCCGATACATTACCTATTCCTTTTCTCCAGAGATGCTGCCTGAATTACTCCCGGTTTTTGTGTCTATCTTCGGTTTAAACCAGCATCTGCAGTTCCTTCCTGCACACAGTTTCCCCCTTGCTGTCAATGGAGGATCACTCACTCGTGTCTCCTTGGTGTCCCGTAATTCTGCTCTTGTTCGCCTTTATCCAACCATCTCCCTTTCAAGAACCCCTCTCGCCTCATCACTTGCCAGGCTTTGTCCACCCCTTTCTCTCTTCCAGTTTTCTTTCTCCCATTCCTAACCCCCACCTCAAGCAGTAGGGTCCCAACCTGAAATGTCACCTATCCACGTTTTCCAGAAATGCTGCCTGACCTGCTGAGTTACTCCAGCATTTTAGAAATTACTTTAGACTTCAGAGATGCAGCACAGAAACAGGCTCTTCGGCCCACTGAGTCCACGCCAACCAGTGATCACCCTGTACACTAGCACTATTCTACACACTAGGGACAATTTACAATTTTACCATCTAAATAGTCCAATTTTTTACAAATCTGTATATCTTTGGAGTGTGGAAGGAAACCCACACTGTCACGAAGAACGTACATAATCCATACAGAGGATCGAACCCGGGTCTCTGACGCTGTAAGGCACCAACTCAACTGCTGCCAAAGGCACACACAGTGTGTCTCTCTTTGTGTTCAGAAATGTCTTAACACTGTTGTTGCTTCCCCTCCTTCTCCCCGCCCATCCACAGTGGAGAATTAAATTCCATCTTTACTTCCAGCAAGATCCCCAGGATCCACTTTGAACAATTTTAGCAAGGACCCAAAACATGAGATCTTTAATCGCGTGCTCTCTCGTACTCTTGCACTGAAACATCATCGCAGGTTATCTGGTCAAGACCTGATTCGCACAATTCTGCTTTACCGATGATTAAGGAGCAAGAACAAACATTCCTGCTTTAAAAATGATGATACTAATACCCTGCAGTTTTTGTACAGTCCTGTTGTTTGTGTAATCTGACCTATATGATGAATGAGATGGATTATGTTGCACATACCACCTTCTGCACCTCGTGAGAAAGCTGTATATGTTCTCCATTTAACTTTCCACCTGCCCAATAATGTTCTCTGGGTACTTTATCATTGGAACAATTTCTCATTTAGTTTACAGATACAGCATGGAAACTGGCCCTTTGGCCCACCGAGTCCATGCCGACCATCGATGACACGTTCATACTAGTTCTATGTTATCCCGTTTTCCCATCCACTCACTTCACACCAGGGGCAATTTGCAGTGACCGAATAACCCGCACGTCTTTGGGATGTGGGGGGAAACCGGAGCACCTGGAGGCAAAGATCCTATAGTGAGCAAGATAGTCCACTCGACGAAAAAGACGTAGTACGGTCATGGGCAGATCCATGGGTAATTTAAGGCCCCATTTCCGTAACCGGCTTCCGTCTCCGCACCAAAGATCCCATAGGATCCCATTCGATATGATCATGGCTGATCATCCAACTCAGTATCCCGTCCCTGCCTTCTCTCCATACCCCCTGATCCCTTCAGCCACAAGGGCCACATCTAACTCCCTCTTAAATATAGCCAATTAACTGGCCTCAACTACCTTCTGTGGCAGAGAATTCCACAGATTCACCACTCTCTGTGTAAAAAATGATTTTCTCATCTCGGTCCTAAAACACTTCCCTCTTATCCTTAAACTGTGACTCCTAGTTCTGGACTTCCCCAACATCGGGAATAATCTTCCTGCATCTAGCCTGTCCAACCCCTTAAGAATTTTGTAAGTTTCTATAAGATCCTCCCTCAATCTTCTGAATTCTAGCGAGTACAAACCGAAACATGGCGGCGCAGCTCACAATGCCAGAGACCTGGCTTCAATATTGATCTCTGGTGCTGTCTGTGTGGAGTTTGCATGTTCTCCCTGTTTCCTCCAAGTGCTCCGGTTTCCTCCCACATTCTAAAGACTTGCTGTAGTTATCTGCAGTTAATTCGCCACCATAAATATAACTGCTCTTAGTGTGTAGGAAGTGGATTAGAAAATGGGATAACATTGATCTAGGATGAACGGGTCATCATGGATTCGTGTTTTCGTGCTGTAAACTAAACCAAACTATGCAGAGCTGGCTTGCCGAAGCAGAAAGGTATAATTATAGTTATTTTTTGCAATGGGGGGGGTCAACTTGCATAATTAGAATTTATGTTTAATAACATCCCATGACTGTTATGGTCCAGGATCACAAGGGGAATGAGTATCATTGATGCATGAACGTGCAGAGCATGGCAATGATGCAGAACTGTGCATGCATCGCTGCCAATGTTACGGATTTGCGAGAAAAAATGATTAAGAAAATGGACATCATAAACTGCAATGCAGATGCTGGGAGGGCACGAGAAGGAATATTCAAAAATCCAGGTGACCTCTATTGATATTGTGGCTACATTCCAGGAAAGATGCACTCATCACCACGAGGTTCGGTAAAACATTGAACAATTACAACCAAATGAACCACAAATAGAAAACAGGAACACAGCAAGAGTAGTTATCTTGCTGAGCTAGAGAGTAGAGGAGACTAATTGGAGGACAAAGTCATGGTCGATTACATCAAAAGTTGCAGAATTTTCAGAGAGGCACACACTCCATTATCTTTTTCGATTATTTGTTTCTGTATACTAGCTTTCAATGATTTGTTCACATGTGCATTTAAATACCTTTACCCACTCCCACACAGCTTCTTCCCCCTGCTTCTGAAGGTAAGGTACTGTCCGATGCTCCTCTACCCCATTAGAGTGATGGGAAGTCACCTTCCCAAAGTCATTACCACTTTGAACCCCAAGAATAATGACATCCCCAAGTCATCAATCTGGCTCATTCACACTCTAGCCGACAACGAGGTAAAGATTTATTTTATTCCAGTGTGAAATAGCGATTTTTGATTTTCACAATTTGTAGGAACAAAATTAGGCTATTCCGATCCTATTTGCACCCTTTGCACTTTTTGTTCTTGAGTTTAACTTGATTGTATTTTTGTCTAGTATTATTGGATCTACTTGGGTAGCATGCAAAACAAAGCTTTTCACTGTACCTCAGTACACGTGACAATAATAAACCTAAACTGCTCAGCCCTCTTATCAGCAAGGAACTTTTCCCAATTGCTCTTCACCAGATCTACTGTGTGTAACATCAGATTCTCAACACTTCATTACATTTGCCATCATTTGCTGCACCTAATTTGTCTGCCTCAAATTCGCTATCCTGTGGCTCCCATCTGTACAATCTATTGCACTTCTTATTCTGAGTCATCTGTAAACTTGGGCCCATAACTCTAGATTCCTTAATTCAGTTAGGTAGTCGAGGCAGGTACTCATAAATTTCAAGAGCAGAATTAGGGCACTTGGAGTGAGGAAATATTATATAATAGAACCGCTCGGATAGTGACTTTTATATAAGCTAGGTAATTTGCAAAAGAAAAGCTTAAGGTTTTCCTAACAAAATAAAGTACAATGAAACATACACACAGGGAAAGATGAATCAAAACATGGAGACCTGAAACTAAACCTGCATAGCTTAGTTTATTGCTTTGGGGCAATTATAACACTGGAGGAAATTGTATTTGATATGACTTTGTGTTGAAGAATGGATAGGTGAATAGGTGAAAGATAGTTATTAATTGATTGTTATCATATTTAAGCTTTCCTGTTGTAAAAGGCCAATTATAATGCATGATGGGATTTGGACAACTCCCATCATGACAAGGGTTTTTTTTAAATTTAAGTTGAATAGTTCACAGCTATCTTGCAAAGTTTTTTTATGCAAGGTGAAAAGTTCGCAGCTCTCTTGCAAGGTTTATTATGTAAGTTGAAGAGGTTAATCAGATAAGAAAGGGCCCGGAGGATGCCATTTGGGATGACTGACTTTTGGCAAAGAGTGAAAAACTCCATATTTGGAGGTGGATGATGGTTTTTGTACATTACATCATGCAATTGGTTTTATATCTGTACGTATATAAACTCGCGTTTTCTGGTATTTCTGTGTGTGTGCTGCTGGAGATTCAGACGTAAAACATTTGCCTCTGGGTCTCTAAGTCCACACCCGTCAGACGTTAAATTAAAGCTTTGTATGGTCTTAAGAATTTGTACTTTGTCTATCTTTTTAAGTGAACTTTTTCATAGGGGCCTCTTCTTAGGCCAGAGGTCATCTGCTCTTTCTCTATGGCACATTCTTAGGCTGTGAGGGTTATGCTGAGTTTGAGACAGAATTCAAGGCTGAGAGATAATAGACCCTGTAGTTAGCCTTGGCTGTGTTAAATTATAATGAGATTGTGATAAGGAATAGGATGTGTGTGAAGGGGAGTAGTTGCTTGGAGAGGAAATAATTAGATTGATGGAGTTGTTTATAGAAAGTCGAAGAAGCAGATGTAATTCTGATGTAATGGTCTAAGTTGTACCTTGTAAGAACCTTGTGTTCTGCCTTATACGTGAGATTGGAAATCCAGCTTCCAGATAGCAGGAAAGGGGCTACAAATTAGAATTGAGTTGTATCCTGGCACCAAACACTTATTAATTAAGTTGACAGATTTACGACCCATGTATGCTTGGTTGGGAGATTGGGGATTTTGAACTTAGAAACTGTAATTCAGCAAACTTATATAATTAATGTTTTAGAGACATAGGTAATAGTATTTCAAACTGAGTAAAATTGTAGTGAAAATTTATGAAATGTATTGTCTTAAGTAGGACTGTAAACATTAGACTTTGTTTAGATTTATAGAAATATCTTTCTTCTTGGTATGGAAAGTGTGTATGACTTGTGTGATCATTGTATTACATATGTTATGTATCTTATATTTTGAGGAGTGGTCCTTGATAATTGAGCCAACTGGGGTTTTGCAGTGTTGAAATAAAATAAGCAAAGTTATACCACAGGCAAACGAAGGTTGTGAGGCCAGGGAAGGGAGATCATGTGACTGATGTTGTAAATCATCAGAAGGACTCAGATGATTGGTTACTAGCTTGTCATGCCCTCTGTATCTGAAATGTCTAATACCTATATAAATGACATGAGTTCTATCAAAGTTACTCCTATCTGGACCCGCCCCAGAGCATCAGCTCTGTGTTGGAAGGTTCAGAGACTAGTCTCAGCTGAATAAAGAATCGATTTCAACAGCTACAAGTGTTTGAGTCAAGTTGACTTTAGATTGACAAAAGAACTCAGTTTAACAGGAGCATCAAGTCTACTCCACTATTCAATCATGGCTGATCTATCCTAGCAAGTTTGCGGATGATACAAAACTGGGTGGCAGTGTGAACTGTGAAGAGGATGTTAGGAGATTGCAGGGTGACCTGGACAGGTTGAGTGAGTGGGCAGATGCGTGGCAGATGCAGTATAATATAGATAAATGTGAGGTTATCCACTTTGGCGGCAAAAACAAGGGGGCAGATTATTATCTCAATGGGGTTAGGTTAGGATGGGGGAAGTGCAGCGAGACCTGGGCGTCCTTGTACATCGGTCACTGAAAGTTGGCTCTTAGGTACAGCAAGCAGTGAAGAAAGCTAATGGAATGTTGGCCTTCATAACAAGAGGATTTCAGTATAGGAGTAAAGGGGTTCTTCTGCAGTTGTATAGGGCTCTGATAAAACCACACCTGGAGTATTGTGTACAGTTTTGGTCTCCTAACTTGAGGAAGGACATCCTTGTGATTGAAGCAGTGCAGGTAGGTTCACGAGATTGATCCCTGGGATGGCGGGACTGTCATATGAGGAAAGATTGAAAAGACTAGGCTTGTATTCACTGGAGTTTAGAAGGATGAGGGGCAATCTTATAGAAACATATAAAATTATAAAAGGACTGGACAAGCTAGATGCAGGAAATATTTTCCCAATGTTGGGTGAGTCCAGAACCAGGGGCCACAGTCATAGAATAAAGGGGAGGTCATTTAAGACTGAGGTGAGAAAAAACGTTTTCACCCAGAGAATTGTGAATTTATGGAATTTCCTGCCACAGAGGCCAAGTCACTGGATGGATTTAAGAGAGTTAGATCGAGCTCTAGGGGCTAGTGGAGTCAAGGGATATGGGGAGAAGGCAGGCACGGGTTATTGATAGGGGACGATCAGCCATGATCACAATGAATGGCGGAGCTGGCTCGAAGGGCCGAATGGCCTCCTCCTGCACCTAGTTTCTATCTTTCCCTATCAACCCCATTTTCTGCCTTTGCCTCATTACCGCTGACTCCCTTATCACAACATTTAAAAGACATTTGGACAGGTAGTTCATAAGTTCAGAGTCAATGTGATACGAGCAGAATTAGGCCATTTGGCCCATCAAGTCTACTCCACCATTCAATCATGGCTGATACAATGAGATTAATTCCCGGGATGGCGGGACTGTCATATGTTGATAGAATGGATCATCTGGACTTGTATACACTGGAATTTAGAAGGGTGAGAGGGAATCTTATTGAAACATAAAAGATTAAGGGATTGGACATGATAGGGCATCTTGGTCAGCATAGGCAAGAGGGCCGAAGGGCAGGAATGGGATACTGATTTTTGATGATCAGCCATGATCACTGTGAATGGCGGTGCTTGCTCGAATGGGCCGAATGGCCTACTCCTGCACCTATTGTCTATTGTCAACCCGATTCTCCACATAATCCCCGACACCTGTACTAATTAAAAATCCATCTATCTAAGCCTTAAAAATATCCACTGACGGCCTCCACAGCCTTCTGTGGCAATGTATTCAACAGATTCACCACCCTCTGACTATAGAAACTCCTTCTCATCTCCTTCCTAAACATCCTTTTATTCGGAGGCTGTGGCCCCTGGTCCTACACTCTCCCACTAGTGGAAACATCCTCTTCACATCCACGGATAGGAAAGGTTTACAAGAATATGGGCCAAAAGCAGGCAGATGGGACTAGTGTAGGTGGGGCATCTTGGTCGCTGTGGCAACCATATAGTGTGGTTTTATCACTTTATAAAAAAAACTTGTCCTGCTTATCTCTAAGTTTTGCACCTCTAATATAAGAGTTACGCTCACTCATCTTTGACATTTCCACCCTGGGAAAAGGGTTCTGACTGACCACGCTATCTATACCTCATAATGTTATATACTTCTATCAGGACTCCCCTCAGACACTCCGGAGAAAGCAATCCAAGTTTGGCCAAACTCTCCTTGTAGCTCGTGCTATCTAATCCAGGTCAACCCCTTCTGTAGTTTAAAACTCCCGTGCACACATTTTGTAATAAAAATGGAACTGCAGATGCTAGTTTATTCGAAAGATAGATATCAAATGCTGGAGTAACTCAACGGGTCAGGCAGCATCTCTGAAGAAAATGGGTAGATTATGTTTTGGGCTGGGACCCTTCTTCAGTCTGAAGACCTGAAATGTCATCCATGTGGATAAATGTGAGTTTATCCACTTTGATGGCAAGAACAGGAAGACAGATTATTAGCTGAATGGTGTCAGATTAGGAGAAGGGGAGGTGCAACAGGACCTGGGTGTGCTTGTACATCAGTCACTAAAAGTAAGCATGCAGGTACAGCAAGCGGTGAAGAAAGCCAATGGCATGTTAACCTTCACTGTGAGAGAATTTGAGTTTAGGAGCAAGGAGGTCCTCCAGAGAAGAACAGTGGCAATAAATGTAAACTTGAACTTGAACATGTTGGAGGAACTCCGAAGGGTCCCAACCTGAAATGTCGACTGTCTATTTCCTCCAGAGATATTGCCTGACCCGCCGAAGTCCTCCAACACCAAAGATCCTAGATCGCACCATCTTGTGTCCACAATCCAGCATCTGCAGTTCCTTGTGTCTGCACTTTGATTACACCTTCAGCTACTGCTCCTTATACATAGAACAATTCAGCATAGGAACACGAACTTCAGTGCACAGTGTC
The DNA here is from genome assembly GCF_010909765.2 of Amblyraja radiata. Classification (NCBI taxonomy): domain Eukaryota; kingdom Metazoa; phylum Chordata; class Chondrichthyes; order Rajiformes; family Rajidae; genus Amblyraja; species Amblyraja radiata. The sequence goes on along the minus strand of NC_045957.1, from coordinate 121,321,511 downwards.
TACCGTAGGATCGGAATCCATATGTGTGTAAACACTGAACGCCGTGACAGCTTTCCCTGCATTAAACCTGTTGAAGTGTCTATAGACACAAGGGACTGCATAGAATTACACAGTATGGACTGGGACTGCATAGGGTTACACAGTATGGACTGCAGCTGCTGCTTGACATAAAAAAAGACACAGTCATAGAACCCAGCATTCATTGAGTGATACAGCATGGAAACAGGCCCTTCAGCCCAACTTGCCCACACCAACATGTGTTCAAAAGGGAACTGCAGATGCTGGAATATCGAAGGTACACAAAATTGCTGGAGGAACTCAGCGGGTGCAGCAGCATCTATGGAGCGAAGGAAATAGGCGACGTTTCGGGCCGAAACCCTTCTTCAGACTGATGGGGGGTGGGGAAAGAAAGAAGGAAAAGGGGAAGAGGAGGAGCCCGAGGGCGGGCGGATGGGAGGGTGGGAGGAGACAGCTAGAGGGTGAAGGAAGGGGAGGGGACAGCACAGGCTAGCCAAATTGGGGGAATTCAATGTTGATGCCATAGGGGCGCAAGGACCCCAGACGGAATATGAGGTGCTGTTCCTCCAATTTCCGCTGTTGCTCACTCTGGCAATGGAGGAGACCCAGGACAGAGAGGTCGGATTGGGAATGGGAGGGGGAGTTGAAGTGCTGAGCCACCGGGAGGTCATGTAGGTTAAGGCGGACCGAGCGGAGGTGTTCGGCGAAACGGTCGCCCAACCTACGCTTGGTCTCACCGATGTAAATTAGCTGACATCTAGAGCAGCGGATGCAGTAGATGAGGTTGGAGGAGATACAGGTGAACCTTTGTCGCACCTGGAACGACTGCTTGGGACCTTGAATGGAGTCGAGGGGGGAGGGGAAGGGACAGGTGTTGCATTTCTTGCGGTTGCAACGGAAAGTGCCCGGGGAGGGGGTGGTGCGGGAGGGAAGGGAAGAATTGACGAGGGAGTTGCGGAGGGAGCGGTCTTTGCGGAAGGCAGACATGGGGGGAGATGGGAAGATGTGGCGAGTGGTGGGGTCACGTTGGAGGTGGCGGAAATGGCGGAGGATTATGCCCAACATGTCCCAGCTACACTAGTCCCACCTGCCTGCATTTGGCCCTTACACCACCAAACCTGTCCTTGGACTCTATTCTTTGGAGCGCAGGAGGATGAGGGGTGATCTTTTTGACGTGTATAAAATCATGAGGAATAGATCGGGTAGATGCACAGTGACTCTTGCCTAGAGCAGGTGAATCGAGTACCAGACGACATAGGTTTAAGGTGAAGGGGAAAATATTTAATAGGAATCCGAGGGGTAAATCAGGCAGGTGGGACGAGTGTAGACGGGACATGTTGGCCGGTGTGGACAAATTGGGCCGAAGGGCCTGGTTTTACACTGTATCACTCTGTGGCCCGCTGAGCTACTACTGTTTTTTTGGGAGTGTCTATCTTCGGCTTACGCCAGCATCTGCAGTCTCTTCATACGCAATAAAGGCCGCATTCCGTTTACCTGTAACTGTAGCTAGAGAATTTCTTGCTCTCCCTCAGCATGGTCCTGTAGAGAGACAACACCTGAATGCAGCTGCTGCTGCTGCCGGCCGTCGCCATCTTGAGTGTTGGCAGGACGCGCGGACCGCGGTGGAGACGACGATCGCTGCCGCCGTCGCCTCCATCTTGAGTGTTGGCAGGACGCGTGGATCGCGGTGGAGACGACGATCGCTGCCGCCGTCGCCGCCATCTTGAGTGTTGGCAGGTCGCGCGGACCGCGGTGGAGACGACGGCGGCCATCGTCGCCGCGAGCTCGCTGCCGTTGACCGTTTGAATCGGAGAGCCGCGGGCTCGCGCGGGCGCCCATTGAACAGAGCGGCGGCGCGCTCCCTCCAGCCCAGCCCGCTGTGCGCGCTCCCGACAGCCCAGCTGTGCTCGCTCCCGACAGCCCCGGCGGCGACGCGCCTGGCGAGGACGGCTCGGGCAGGTTGTGGCGCGGTGGAGGTGAGTGAGCGAGTGAGCTACAGGTTAACCCGGCCCTTACCCAGGTCAGTTCAGGCCTTCAAACCTCATTCAATTTTATTATTGACCCGTGTGCCGAGGTACAGTGAGAAGCTTTGTTATTGCACGCTGTCCAAACAGATAAATCCTGTACAATACATTACATTACAATCAGGTCAAACCCAAGTACATTAGGTTAACTGTACTTCATCAGCATCTACTATAGGTCAAGATTCAAGAATGTTTTATTGTCTAACTAACTCTGTATATGTGGAGGAAGGAACTGCAGATGCTGGTTGTACACTGAAGATAGACACGGAGTGCTGGAGTAACTCAGTGGGTCAGACAGTATCTTTGGAGAACATGGATAGGTGATATTTCGGGTCGAGACCTTTCTTCAGACAATTATTTATTGTCTAGCTCTGTACAGTGTATAAGGTATAACTTGTTAACAAGTCCACAGCCAACAATGGACCGTTTCTTAATCCTCCTTACTTTTTTGCATATCTTTCATTCATTTGTTCTATATCTCTCCATATAACCGTCAACATTTCTTGTTTCCCTCTCTCCTCTGACGAAGGGTCTCAACTCGAGATGTCACCTATTCCTTTTCTCCAGAGAAGCTGCCTGACCTGCCGAGTTACTACAGCTTGTTGTGTCTATCGTCATGTTTTTTGACATATGTCCCCAAACGGAACAATGACATTCTTACTTGCAGCAGCACAACAGATATATAACCAGTACTCTAATAGATAGAGCAAAGCGAAAGATATTGTGAGTGGATTGCAGAATATGGTTACACAACAGAAAAACAGGCCCGTCAGCCTAAATTGCTCACACCAATCAACATGCCCCATCTAGATGAGTCCCATCTGCCACCAGTTGGCCCATAATCCCAATAAATATTTAATTGCCACACACCTGTCCAAGTGCCTTATAAGTGCCAAGTGTTTCCCATGCTAAACATCACCAATCCAGCCTGAAGAAGTGTCCCGATCGGGAACATCACTCTAATACATGTTCTCCAGAGAAATAACTGACCCGTTGAGTTACTCCAGCACTTTGTGTCTGCAAGTGTCTTTTAAATGTTGTTCTAAACATTCTCAGATTGTAGCTCAGAATGGAGACCCAAAGAACTGCAAATGCTGGGTATACACAAAATGCTGGAGTAACTCAGTGGCAGCATCTCAGATTCAGATTCAACTTTAATTCAACATGCTGGAGTAACTCAGCAGGACTGGCAGCATCTCTGGAGAGAAGGAATGGGTGACAAGACCCTTCTTCAGACTCGACCCGAAACGTCACCATTCCTTCTCTCCATAGATGCTGCCAGTCCTGCTGAGTTACTCCAGCATGTTGTATCTACCTTCAATTTAAACCAGCATCTGCAGCTCTTTCCTACACAACTGCAGATGCTGGTGTACCAAAAAATACAAAGTGCAAGAGTAACTTAGCAGGTCGGGCAGCATATCTGGAGAACATGGATAGGTGATGTTTCGCGTCGGGTCCCCTTTAGCCTCTGAAGGCTGCCCAATAGACAGACGAGGCTTAGAGTCAGGACACTTCTTCAGACTGATTGTCTATAGAATCAGACGATAGCCTGTGAATTAAAATTTGACCCGAAACATGGTCTATCCATTCCCTCCACTGAGCTGCCTGACCCACTGAGTTTCTCCAGCACTTTGTGTTTTGCTCCTGATTGAAGCCTCTGCAGTTTTTTGTATCTCCACTTTGATTCACCTTTGATTATTATCCCTTATATCTCTGTCTTTGGATCGGAAGTCGTGTGTTTAAATCCTTTAATACTGAACGCCTCAACAGCGTTTTTTGCATCAGAGCTGCTGAAGAAGTGTTTATGGACACAACGAACTGCAGGGGCAAAGTAGTGACGGGGAATAAAGAAACACGTTTTTGTCTTCAGTCCTCACAGTGGAAGACACCAGCAACATGCCTGAAATTCAAAAAAGAGTCAGGGGATGAAGTTAGTTGAGTTACAATAACTAAGGAGAAGGTGCTTGGGAAGCTGAAAGGTCAGAAGGTGGATGTTGCCTGGACTAAATGGACTGCACCCCAGGGTTCTGAAAGAGGCAGCTTTAGTGAAGGCATTAGTAGTGATCTTTCAAGAATCACGAGTCAGGATTGGACTGGAAAATTGCAAATGTTACTCTGCTGTTCAAGGAGGGAGTGAGGACAAAGAGGGGAAACTATAGGCCGGTACGCCTTAGTGCCGTGGTTGGTAGGATTATGGATCCATTATAAAGGATGAGGTTTCCGAGTATTTCGAAACACATGATAAAATTGGCTCAGTTCAGCATGGTTTTGTGACAAATCTGTTGGAATTCTTTGAGGGATGTGTAATGTGAATGATTGATGTGTAAACATAGTGAACTGCAGATGCTGGTTTGCCAGATTGAGACCACATGCAAAATGAAAGAAAGCACCTTGTATTCCACTTGGGTAGATGACAACCCTAGTTTGCTATTTCTCCTTGGATCCCATGCGATCTAACCTCCCAGAGCAGCCTACCATGCGGTTCCTTGTCATATGCCTTGCTGGAATATATAACGTCTACAGCTCTGCCCTCATCAACCTTTTTGGTCACGTCGTCAAAAAACTAAATCAGATTTGTGAGACACGATCTCGCATGTAGAAAACCATGCTGACTATCCCGAACTAGCCATTGTCCATGTAAATGCACATATATCTTATCCCTTGGAATATTTTCCAGTAACTTTCTGACCAAAGATGTTAAACTCACAGATAACGGAGGGCCTCAATAGGCCCCGACCATGGGTGAGGAAGAGGAAGAGGATTACACTTTGTTGCCTTCTCTCACAGTGGGAAACGTTGATTCCGCTGTGGGAGGATGTTTTTATGTTAAATTCTATAGTCTTGTGTTTATCTTATTTGTGTGCTGCATGGTAACTCAAATTTCACTGCACCAATTGATGTATGTGACAATAAATGTCCTTTGTCCTTTGTCCTTTGTATGGTTCATAAAGACTAGACGGCATAGCTTTTAAAGTGGTAGGAGTAAAGTTTAAAGCAGATGTGTGGGGCAAGTTGTTTTTTGGAGATACGTTTAGTTTAGTTTGGAGATACAGCACAGAAACAGACCCTTCGGCGCACTGAGCAGCGATCCTCACACACGTACACTATCCTGCACACATTCGGGACACTTTACACTAATACCAAGATAATTAACCTACAAACCTGTACGTCTTTGGAGTGAGGGAGGAAACCAGAGCACCCGGAGAAAAACCACGCAGCTCGTGGGAAGATCGTACAAACTCCGTACAGACAAACATCAGTAGTCATGATCGAACCCGGGTCTCTGGTGCTGTGAGGCACTGAGAGTGGTGGGTGCCAGGGGTGGCAGTTCAGGTATGATTGTGACATTTAAGAGACTTGGATAATCACATGGATATGGATCATATGCAGGCAGATAAGATTGCTGTGGCATTGTGTTTGGCATTGATATAGTGGGCTGAAGGGCCCGTTCCTGTGCTGTACTGTTCTATAAGTGCAGATGTAGTTGCAGAGTTGTGGATGTAGTCCAGTCTATCATAGATACTAGACTTCCCCCATTAACTTCATCTACTACTGCTGTGTCGGGAAAGCAGCCAACATAATCAAAGTTAGACAAAAATGCTGGAGAAACTGAGTGTGTGAGGCAGCATCTATGGAGCGAAGGAAATAGGAAATGTTTCGGGTCGAAACCCTTCTTCAGACTGATGTGAGGGTGGAGGGGGGGGGGGGGCGGGAATAAGAAAGAAAGAGTAGGAGCCAGTGGGCTGAGGGAGAGCTGAGAAGGGGAGGAGAAAGTAGGGACTATCTGAAATTAGAGAACTCAATGTTCATACCACTGGTGTAGACTGCCCAAGTGAAATATGAGGTGCTGCTCCTCCAATTTACAGTGGTCCTCACTCTGGCAATGGAGGAGGCCCAGGACAGAAAGGTCGGATTCGGAATGGGAGGGGGAGTTGAAGTGCTGAGCCACCGGGAGATCAGGTTGGTTATTGCGAACTGAGCTGAATTATTCGGCGAAGCGCTCGCCAAGCCTACGCTTGGTCTCACCGATGTAGAGCAGTTGACATCTAGAGCAGCGGATGCAATAGATGAGGTTGGAGGAGGTGCAGGTGAACCTCTGCCGCACCTGGAAAGACTGCTTGGGTCCTTGAATGGAGTCAAGGGGAGGTAAAGCGACAAGTCTAGATGTCAGCTGCTCTACATCGGTGAGACCAAGCGTAGGCTTGGCGATCGCTTCGCCGAATACCTCTGCTCGGTTCGCAATAGCCAACCTGATCTCCCGGTGGCTCAGCACTTCAACTCCCCCGTCCATTCCGAATCCAACCTTTCTGTCCTGGGCCTCCTCCATGGCCAGATTGAGGACTACCGTAAATTGGAGTAGCAGCACCTCATATTTCGCTTGGGCAGTCTGCACCCCAGTGGTATGAACATTGACTTCTCTAATTTCAGATAGTCCCTACTTTCTCCTCCCCTTCTCAGCTCTCCCTCAGCCCACTGCCTCCTCCTCTTTCTTTCTTTATTTCTTTCTACTTCCCCCCCCCCCCTTTCCCCAGCCTCACATCAGTCTGAAGAAGGGTTTCGACCCGAAACATTACCTATTTCCTTCGCTCCATTGATGCTACCTCACACACTGAGTTTCTCCAGCATTTTTGTCTACCTTTGATTTTCCAGCATTTGCTGTTCCTTCTGAAACATAATCAAAGTCCTTTCCCACCTGGGTCATTCCTTTCTCTCCCCACTCCCATTTGGCAGAAGATACAGAAGCTTGAACTACACCGCCAGACTGAGGAACGATTTGTGACAGAACTTCTGCCTATATCCCTCCACACATCTGCATATTCATAGAAACATAGAAAATTAGGTGCAGGAGTAGGCCTTTCAAGCCAGCACCGCCATTCAATATGATCATGGCTGATCATCTAAAATCAGTATGCCGTTCCCGCTTTTTCCCCATATCCCTTGATTCATGTAGGTTAGCCTCAGATTCCTTGAATATGGATCAGTCCACTGACTGAAAGCAGTCTCGAAGAATCTTACCTGTTTCCTTTGACCAGCACTGAATGTCTTTCGGCATTGGTTTAGGTTTATTATTGTCACGTGTACGTCGGTACTGGGAAAAGCTTTGGTCTGCATGCTACCAAATCAAATATAACCCAGTCAAACTCTGGTACTCAGTACTCTAGTACAATAGAGGGGTCAAGGAAAGAGCGGCCCTGGTTTCAACAATCTTTCCACCACCACGCACAAGAAGCGCAAGACGGACACCATTGTGTGCAGATGCCGAGAAGTGTGTTCCAACTCTGGGCTGGACAACTTGTAATCTTGTGCGTGGACTCGATAAGAAGAAGTAGTACAACAGATACAGCAAAGTGGAAGATACAGTCCACAATATAGTTCAGTTTCAATTTCAGTTTCAGTTTAGTTTATTGTCATTGTCCCGAGGTACAGTGAAAAGTTTTTGTTCCGTGCTAACCAGTCAGCAGAAAGACAATGATTACAATTGAGCTGTTTACAGTGTACAGATACATGATAAGGGAATAATGTTTAGTGCAAGGTAAAGCTAATAAAGTCCGATCAAGGATAGTTACCAATGAGGTAGATAGTAGTTCAGCACTGCTCTCTGGTTGTGGTAGGATGAGGTGCCTGATAACAGCTGGGAAGAAACTGTCGCTGAATTTGGAGGTGTGCATTTTCACACTTCTATACCTTTTGCCTGATGGGAGAGTGTAGAAGAGAGAGTGGCCAAGGTGCGACTCATCCAGGCAGCGTGATGTATAAATGGAGTCCATAGAGGGAGGTTGGTTTGTGTGATGGTCTGACCTGCGTCCACAGTTCTCAGCAAAGTAGTGCTTCAGTTTCATAGACAAGGTCCAATGTCCGCAATAAGGCAGAGGTGAGTTGGACAGTGCCCTAGCTTACGGAAGGACCATTCAGCAGACTGATAACAGAGGGCAGGAAGGTATACCCGAGTCTGATGGTGGGCGCTTTCAAGCTTCCATATCTTCTGCCTGTTGAGATTGAGGTGAAGAAGGAGTCTTTGATTATTTGGCTACTTTTCTGAGGCAGCATTAGGTGTAGATGGAGTCAATGGTGGGGATGGACTGGGCTGCATCCACAGCTCTTTGCAATTTATTGCGGTCTTGGGAAGAACTGTTCCCAAACCATGCTTCAATTTCTAAGTGGACTAGAAGCACAGTCAGATGAACAGATTTACCAAAGTGCGGTCTGGAAATAAACTGTGGGGTTTTGATGATGATATAGCAGTGGTCAGGGGTATTAGTGGGTCTGGTTGGGCAGGAAATGTGCTGATAGCATTTGTGCAGCACGGTCTTGAGGTTGGCCTGATTGAAATGACTGGCTATGATGAGCAGGGCCACGGGGGAAGGCCGTTGGAAGAAAGCTGGAAAAGAGAGGTGCGGGTGGGACAAAGCTAGGCAGGTGATGGGTGGATGCAGCTGATTGGCAGATGGCTGGCATAAGTGACAAAGGCTAGAGGCTTTGAGGGGAATACACAGGGTGAATCATGGGGTGCATCCCCACTCAAACCACCCCCTCTCAAGGTAGTTACCCCTGCAACCGCAGGAGATGTAACACCTGTCCTTATACTTTTCACTCACCTCCATTCAGGTAGCCCAGCAGCCCTTCCAGGTGAGACAGTGATTTACATGCACCACCTCTAACCTCATCTGCTGCATCCCGTGTTCCCGTTGTGGGCTCCTGTACATCGGCAAGAAGTAGATTTGGTGACCATTTCGCTGAACACTTGATTGAATGAATTTTACTTAATGGTCATATGTGAGAAGTTACGGTGATATTCTTTGTTTTGTATAGCCAAGGTATGCAAAGAGTCACCACATAAAGGGTGCCGACAGAGTTACAAGTATCCCAGTTTAACACAAACTTATGTTTCGTCTGCCTAGGCCTGCTGGATCATCAGTAGTTTACACCCGACGACATGAATATTGAATTCTCCAATTTTAGGTAACTCTTACAAAAACCACCTTTGCGCCTACGCTCGATGTCCACCCCAGTTAGCATGTCATTGTACATGGCAGGTCGTGTCTTACTAACTTCATGGAGTTTAAAAGAGATGTGCGGGGCAGATTTTTTACAAAGAGGGTGGTGGGTGCCTGGAACTCACTGCCGGGGATGGTGGTTGAAGCAGATACATTAGTGGGATTTAAAAGATTTTGGAAAAGGATATGGGTTATGTGCAAGTAGATAAGTGGGCCTTAGCACAATGTTTGGCACAGGCATTGTGGGCCCGAGGGCCTGTTCTTGTGCTATACATTTCTAGAAACATAGAAAATAGGTACAGGAGTAGGCCATTCGGCCCTTCGATCCAGCACTGTCATTCAATATGTTCACGGCTGATCATCCAGATTCAGTACCCCGTTCCTGCTTTTTCCCCATATCCCTTGATTCCGTTAGCCCTAAGTGTTATATCCAACTTTCTCTTGAATACATCAAGTAAATTGGCCTCCACTGCCTTCTGTGGCAAAGAATTCCACAGATTCACAACTTACTGGGTGAAATGTTTTTTCATCATTTCAGTTCGAAATGGCCTACCCCTTATTCTCAAACTGGTTCTGGACTCCCCCAACATCGGGAACATTTTTCTTGCATCTATCCTGTCCAATCCCTTAAGAATTTTATATGTTTCTTTAAGATATCCTCTCATCCTTCTAAATTCCAGTGAATAGGAATTCACTGTCCACCCATTCTTTCATCATATGTCAGTCCCGCCATCCCAGGAATTAACCTTGTGAACCTGTGCTGCACTCCCTCAATGGCAAGAATATCCTTCCTCAAATTAGGAGACCAAAACTGCACACAATACTGCAGGTGCGGTCTCACCAGGGCCCTGTACAACTGCAGTTGGACCTCCTTGCTCCTAAACTCAAATCCTCTCGCTTTGAAGGCTAACATTCCATTTGCTTTCTTCACTGCCTGCTGTACCTGCATGATTACTTTAATTGATTGATGTACAAGCACACTCGGGTCTTGTTGCACCTCCCCTTTTCCTAATCTGACACCATTCAGATAATTGCCGCCTTGTTCTTCCCAACAAAGTGGATAACTTCACATTTATAGACATTATACTGCATCTGCCATGCATCTGCCCACTCACCCAACCTATCCAAGTCACCCTGCAGCCTCATAGTATCCTCCTTGCAGCTCACACTGCCACCCAGTTTTGTGTCGTCCGCAAACTTGGAAATGTTACATGTAATTCCTTTGTCTAAATTGTTAATGTAATTGGGGTCCAGGCACTGAGCCTTGCGGCACCCCACTAGTCACGGCTATGTTAATTCCCTGCATATCCACACCTATATCAGGTGCTTGTGCTTTCTGCGATGGAACCACTCATTGTAAAGTCACATGCAGAATAGCATTACAAGATTGGCACAAGTACATTAATTAAATTAGTTAATGTTTTGCAATTCCGATGAAGGTTAATTGACCTGAGTATTTTCTGTTTTATTTCAAGTTTCAAGTGCCTGAAGCTTCTTGCTTTTCAGTTAAAGATTCTGTGTATTTTAAGTGTCCTTTTTAAAATGATTATTCACAACTTGTGAACAAGACATTGCATGGTCAAGGTGACTTGATATGAACTTATTAATACCCTAATGAATTGATGACTGAAGTTGTTAATCCTTTAGTGATTCTCAGAAGAGAAAAAAAAAATAGAGGTATCATGATCTTATTGCATAACAGAATAGGTGAGAGTGTAAATGCCCTGGTTATTTTTCTGTATTTGGAAACAGGAGAAAAGTGGTAGTTTCCTATTTCTTGGATGATCCCAAATGCATCTGAGATTGGACTTTGTTCCGGGATCTTTTCTGGTTGAGAAAAATATTAAAAAATATAGCATATAGGCCAGAATGACATCTGACCTGATATGATGACGACTTAACATTACTGATCCTGTTTTGAGAGATATTGGAAATTGTCATTTTGCGGATATTGCCATTGAAAGTAATTTGTCAGATTTTGAAACTTTCCTGCCTGAGCTAGTGCTGCAGAAAATACTGTCATTTCAAAATTATGTAAAACATGCAGTAATTAACTGAAAGAGCTGCAAAAATAGTTAATAATGCACTGTGTGTACCTTCCTAATGTTCGGTACCCCACTCTCCTCACCCAGGCTCCTCTAAAACATTTATTGCATTGTAATTTCAAAGATAAACTAAATGCCTCCATCTATTCGAATTCTCAATTCTTTAGACTGCTATGTTGGCAGACAGACCACCTAGATAATGATGAAGATGTCTCAACCTGAAACATCACCCATTCCTTCCCTCCAGAGAAGCTGCCTGTCCTAATGAGTTACTCTAGCATTTCGTGTCTACCTACCTAATGGGTCCCTGCAACCACTATCAAACAAGAATGAAAGCATCCAATAGCCTGATGCTGCACTGGGTGAAATTAGCACTGTACTGGATGCTTAAATCTTGGACTATTAGGATGTAGATGTTGTATTTATGCCGTGTAATTAAGTGAGATTATAATTAAATAATTTTGTTCCTTTTCATTACCAGGAAAGGATTTTGGCAGTCAATCCAGTCTCAGAAAGGTATGATTGCTTCCATTAATTCGTTCTCTGTATAATGACAAAGAGCACATTGGGATATGTTTCAAATTGCTAGATATCACATCACTTCTTCCAACTGTTTAATTATAAACTAACTTATGGCAATATTTAATTATGGCCAGGATTATAAGTATTTTATTGTTGCCTCTCAATATTGTTTTTTCATTTGCAAAACATTTTTATGGAATTTATATTCTAAAACAAACCCTGAATAGAAGTCCATGAATCAATAGACAATAGGTGCAGGAGTAGGTCATTCGGCCCTTGGAGCCAGCACCGCCATTCAATGTGATCATGGCTGATCATCCCCAAACAGTATCCCGTTCCTGCCTTCTCCCCATATCCCCTGACTCCGCAATCTTTAAGAGCCTTATCTAGCTCTCTCTTGAAAGTATCCAGAGAACCGGCCTCCACCGCCCTCTGAGGCAGAGAATTTCACAGACTCACAACTCTCTGTGAGAAAAAGCGTTTCCTCTTCTCCGTTCTAAATTCCGTTCTTACCCCTTATTCTTAAACGGTGCCCCCTGGTTCTGGTCTCCCCCAACATTGGGAACATGTTTCCTGCCTCTAGCGTGTCTAAACCCTTAATAATCTTATATGTTTCAATAAGATCTCCTCTCATCCTTCTAAACTCCAGAGTATACAAGCCCTAAAAGCAACAATTCTTATTGCTTTTAGATATGAAGTAGCAGTACATACAAACAGTACAGTCTCTTGTTTATTGGTCCTGCAGCATTTTGGGTCTACTTTTTTTTGGTATTTGTTGATAGATGAGTGACTTTCACAATAATAGATTTTGCCTTACACAAAGTGCTGGTGTATCTCAGCGGGTCAGGCAGCATCGATGGTGAACGTGCATAAGTGATGTTTCGAGTTGGGACCATTCTTCAGACTGATTGTAGTAGGGGAGGAGAAAGCTGGAAGAGAGGTGGGAGGTGGGACAAAATCTGACGTGATAGATGGGGCAGGTGAGGGGGGTTTGATTAGCAGATAGTTGGACAAAGGCTAGACATGAATCGACAAAACATGTGAGATAAGGATAGAAGATGCATGAGTTGTGAAACCAGAGGAAGTGATAAAGGTGGAAAGGGACAGAGAAAGGGAGAAATGTGGGGCACATGTAAAGGTGGAGATAAAAACAGAGGTGGAAAGAGAGGAGGGGAGGGGGGGGGGGGCTGCACGTTTGTAGGTTACTTACCTAAAATCGGAGAATTCAGTATTCCTATCGATAGGTTGTAAGCTACGCAAGTCGATGCTGTTTCTCCAGTTTGCGTGTGGCATCACTCTGGCAGTGGAGGAGGCCCAGTACAGAAAGTGTGTAGGAAAGAACTTCAGATGCTGGTTTAGACCGAAGATTGGCGCAAAATGCAGGAGTATCTCAGTGGGACAGGAAGCACCCCTGGATGGAAAGAATGTGTGACGTTTTGGGTTGAGACCCTTCTCTGAAGAAGTTACTCCAGCATTTTGTGTCTAGCCCAGGACAGAAAGGTCATTATGGGAATGGGAAAGAGAGTTAAAATGGTTAGCAACCTGGAAATCTACGATGGACTGAGTTCAAATGTTAATTGAAACTGTTGATGAGTCTACGCTTGATCTCGCCGATTTAAATGAGGAACATTGTGGGCAGGAAATGCAGTAACTAAACCACAGACAACCAATGATAGACACAAAATGCTGGTGTAACTCAGTAGGTCAATCAGCATCCCTGGAGAACACGGATAGGACTTCAGTCTGAAGAAGTCTGACCTGAAATGTCACCCATCCACGTTCTTCAGAGATACTGCCTATCCTGCTGATTCATTCCAGCATTTTGTGTCTATCTTTGATATAAGCCAAGAGTCAAGACTGTTTTATTGTCATATGTCCCGGATGGGACAATAAAATTCTTACTTGCTGCAGCACAACAGAATATGTAAATATGTAAACATAGTACATAACGGGGGAAAATAAAAAAAATAAAAAGTTCAATAAATAACAAATATAGCGCAAATATCAAATAATAATGATCTTTTGCAGTTCAGAGCTCAGAGGTTATTCGTTGTTGTGTTTAATAGCCTGATGGCTGTAGGGAAGAAGCTGTTCCTGAACCTGGACGTTACAGTTTTCAGGCTCCTGTCCCTTCTTCCTGATGGCAATGGTGAGATGAGTGTGTAGCCAGGATCGTGTGGGTCCTTGATGATTTTGGCTGCCTTTTTGAGGCAGCGACTACAAAAAATCCCTTTGACGGTGGGGAGGTCAAAGCCAGTGATGGACTGGGCAGTGGTCACAACTTTTTATAGTCTTTTTCGCATTTGGACGTTCAAGTTGCCGAACCAGGCCATGATGCAACCAGTCAGTATGCTCCCTACCGTGCACCTGTAGAAGTTTAGGTGAATCCTCTTCGACATGCCGAATCTCCGTAATCTTCTCAGGAAGTAGAGTCGCTGATGTGCCTTCTTTATAATTGCATCTGCAATAATTGCATCTGCAGTTCCTTGTTAGTACCATACCATGTTAGGGCGGGTGGGCGGCGCGACCGATGTCGCAGCGGCCTCTGCAGTCTGTCTGTGTATTTTTTATTTTTTTGTCCTGTTGAGGGTTTAGTTTGTAATGGGTTTTTAAATGTGTATGTGTGGGGGGTGGGTGGGGGAAACTTTTAAATCTCTTCCCTGCATGGAGACCCGACCTTTTCCCTGTTGGGTCTCCGTTGCCGTTGGGGCCTAGCGCCGTGGAGCGGCCTCCAACCGGAGCGACCTGGAGGCTCAAGTCACGGAGCCTGTGGAGCTGTGGACCTACCTCCGTGGAGCTGTGGAGCTGTGGACCTACGGACCCGTGGAGCTAGCCAGCTTCGGAGCGTGGAGAGCTGCGGGGGCGAGATGCTGCGACCCGACTCCGGTGGATGGTGACACCGGGAGCTCGTGGGTCCCCGGTGGGAGACTGCTTTGCGGGGCACCGGCAGCGGCGACTTCTCCCGCCCGAATTACGGGGTTGAGAGTGACCTGGAGCGGGGCCTTACAACGCCCGGCGCGGCTGTAAATTGCCGCGGACTTGCTGGCGCCCGCCGGGGGCTCCAACATCAAGACCCGGGGCAGGGCCCTACATCGCCCGGCGTGGCTTTGAGTGGCCGCGGAGTTGCTAGCGCCGGCCGGGGGCTTTGACCTTGACTTCGGGAGAGGAATGGAGAGCAGGGGATAGACAAGTCTTTGCCTTCCATCACAGTGAGGAGGAGACTCACTGTGATGGATGTTTATGTGAATTGTGTTGGTGTGTGTCTTGGTTCTTTTTTTGTATGGCTGCAGAAACCAAATTTCGTTTGAACCTCATGTGAGGTTCAAATGACAAATAAAAGGTATTGTATTGTATTGTATAAACAGCCTATTTACTTTAGACAAAAATGCTGGAGAAACTCAGCGGGTGAGGCAACATCTATGGAGCGAAGGAATGAGGCAACGTTTCAGGTCGAGACCCTTCTTCAGACAGGAAAAAAGTCCGAAGAAGGGTCTCGAACCGAAATGTTGCCTATTTCCTTCGCTCCATAGATGCTGCCTCACCCGCTGAGTTTCTCCAGCATTTTTGTCAACCTTCCAGCATCTGCAGTTCCCTCTAAAACCTGTTTACCTAAAACCCACCCCTTTTATTTCCACCTCCCTTCCATGTGCCCCACCTCGATGTGCCATGTGTCTATATATTTTTGCCTTTGTTGTTTTTAGAACCTTGTGGTTTTATCCAAGTTTGATGGCATGTAATTGTAAGGCTTTATTGTATTTGGATAAGGGGGAGAAATGAGGGCCGGGGCAGTTTACTGTTCTGGATGTCAGATGTGGGAGGTCATGGAGTCTGAGTGCTCTCCAGACGTCCACATCTGCGCCAGGTGCGTCGAGATGGGGCTCCTAAGGGACCGCGTTAGGAACCTGGAGCAGCAACTCGATGACCTCTATCTGCTCAGGGAGAGCGAGGAGGTCATAGAAAGGAGTTACAGGGAGGTGGTCACTCCAAGACCACGGGAGACAGAAAACTGGGTCACAGTTAGGAAGGGCAATGGGCAGAGGCAGGGACTGGTGAGTACCCCGGTGGCTGTACACCTTGAAAATAAGTACTCATGTTTGAGTAAGGGTGGGGGAGACAGCCTACCTGGGGGCAGCGACAGCGGCCGGGCCTCTGGCACAAAGACCGGTCCGGTTGCTCAGAAGGGTAAGGAAAAGAAGGGGAGGGCAATTGTAATAGGGGACTCTATAGTCAGGGGGTCGGATAGGCGATTCTGTGGACGCAGACAGGAGTCCCGGATGGTAGTTTGCCTCCCTGGTGCCAGGGTCAGGGATGTGTATGAACGTGTCCAAGAAATCCTGAAATGGGAGGGAGAGGAGCCTGAGGTTGTGGTGCATATAGGTACCAACGACATAGGTAAAAAAAGAGAAGAGGTCCTGAAAGAAGAATTTAGGGAGTTAGGTAGAGAGTTAAGGAGAAGGACTGGAAAGGTATCAATCTCAGGATTACTGCCTGTGCCACGCGACAGTGAGAGTAGGAATGGAGCGAGGTGGAGGATAAATGCGTGGATGAGGGACTGGTGCAGTGGGTATGGATTCAAGTTTCTGGATCATTGGGACCTCTTTTGGGGAAGGTGCGACCTGTACAGAAAGGACGGGTTGCACTTGAACTCAAGGGGGACCAATATCCTGGCGGGGAGATTTGCAAAGGCTACTGGGGAGACTTTAAACTAGTATGGTTGGGGGGAGGGACTCAATTTGGGAAAGCTAGCAGTCAGTGTGTGAAGCAGGGGGCAGAGAATGGTAGCACTCTGACCCAAAATGTAGGGGAAAGAGAAGAAAAAGAAAATAATCAGAGAATAAGAGAGGGTGGGTTTCTTAAATGTGTATATTTTAATGCTAGGAGCATTGTAAGAAAAGTGGATGAACTTAGAGCCTGGATTGACACCTGGAAGTATGATGTTGTGGCGATCAGTGAAACATGGTTGCAGGAGGGCTGTGATTGGAAACTAAATATTCCAGGATTTCGTTGCTTCAGGTGTGATAGAATTGGAGGGGCAAGAGGTGGAGGTGTTGCATTGCTTATCAGGGAAGATATTACAGCAGTGCTTTGGCAGGATAGATTAGAGGGCTCGTCTAGGGAGGCTATTTGGGTGGAACTAAGAAATGGGAAAGGGGTAGCAACACTTATAGGGGTGTATTATAGACCGCCAAATGGGGAGCGAGAATTGGAAGAGCAAATATGTAAGGAGATTGCAGATATTAGTAGTAAGCACAAGGTAGTGATTGTGGGAGATTTCAATTTTCCACACATAGACTGGGAAACACATTCTGTAAATGGGCTGGATGGGTTGGAGTTTGTAAAATGTGTGCAGGATAGTTTTTTGCAACAATACATAGAAGTACCTACTAGAGAAGGGGCGGTACTGGACCTCCTGTTAGGAAATGAGATGGGTCAGGTGGCAGAGGTATGCGTTGGGGAACAGTTCGGGTCCAGTGATCACAATACCATTAGTTTCAATATAATTATGGAGAGGGACAAAACTGGACCTAGGGTTGAGATTTTTGATTGGAGAAAGGCTAACTTTGAGGAGATGCGAAAGGATTTAAAAGGAGTAAATTGGGACAGTTTGTTTTATGGGAAAGATGTGGAAGAGAAATGGAGTACATTCAAAGGTGAAATTTTAAGAGTACAGAATCTTTATGTCCCTGTTCGGTTGAAAGGAAATCGTAAAAATTGTAAAGAGCCATGGTTTTCAAGGGAAATTGGACACTTGGTTCGGAAAAAGAGGGATATCTACAATAGTTATAGGCAGCATGGAGTAAATGAGGTGCTTGAGGAGTATAAAGAATGTAAAAAGAATCTTAAGAAAGAAATTAGAAAAGCTAAAAGAAGATATGAGGTTGCTTTGGCAAGTAAGGTAAAAGTAAATCCGAAGGGTTTCTACCGCTATATTAATAGCAAAAGGATAACGAGGGATAAAATTGGTCCATTAGAGAGTCAGAGTGGCCAACTATCTGCAGAGCCAAAAGAGATGGGGGAGATATTGAACAGTTTCTTTTCTTCGGTATTCACCAAGGAGAAGGATATTGAATTATGTGAGGTAAGGGAAACAAGTAGAGTAGCTATGGAAACTATGAGGATCAAAGAAGAGGAAGTACTGACACTTTTGAGAAATATAAAAGTGGATAAGTCTCCAGGTCCGGACAGGATATTCCCTAGGACATTGAGGGAAGTTAGTGTAGAAATAGCAGGGGCTATGGCAGAAATATTTCAAATGTCATTAGAAACGGGAATAGTGCCGGAGGATTGGCGTACTGCGCATGTTGTTCCATTGTTTAAAAAGGGGTCTAAGAGTAAACCTAGCAATTATAGACCTATTAGTTTGACGTCAGTGGTGGGCAAATTAATGGAAAGAATACTTAGAGATAATATATATAAGCATCTGGATAAACAGGGTCTGATTAGGAACAGTCAACATGGATTTGTGCCTGGAAGGTCATGTTTAACTAATCTTCTTGAATTTTTTGAAGATGTTACTCGGGAAATTGATGAGGGTAAAGCAGTGGATGTTGTGTATATGGACTTCAGTAAGGCCTTTGACAAGGTTCCTCATGGAAGGTTGGTTAAGAAGGTTCAATGGTTGGGTATTAATGGTGGAGTAGCAAGATGGATTCAACAGTGGCTGAATGGGAGATGCCAGAGAGTAATGGTGGATGGTTGTTTGTCAGGTTGGAGGCCAGTGACGAGTGGGGTGCCACAGGGATCTGTGTTGGGTCCACTGTTGTTTGTCATGTACATCAATGATCTGGACGATGGTGTGGTAAATTGGATTAGTAAGTATGCAGATGATACTAAGATAGGTGGGGTTGCGGGAAATGAAGAAGAGTTTCAAAGTCTACAGAGAGATTTATGCCAGTTGGAAGAGTGGGCTGAAAGATGGCAGATGGAGTTTAATGCTGATAAGTGTGAGGTGCTACATCTTGGCAGGACAAATCAAAATAGGACGTACATGGTAAATGGTAGGGAATTGAAGAATGTAGGGGAACAGAGGGATCTGGGAATAACTGTGCACAGTTCCATGAAAGTGGAATCTCATGTAGATAGGGTGGTAAAGAAAGCTTTTGGTGTGCTGGCCTTTATAAATCAGAGCATTGAGTATAGAAGTTGGGATGTAATGTTAAAATTGTACAAGGCATTGGTGAGGCCAATTCTGGAGTATGGTGTACAATTTTGGTCGCCTAATTATAGGAAGGATGTCAACAAAATAGAGAGAGTACAGAGGAGATTTACTAGAATGTTGCCTGGGTTTCAGCAACTAAGTTACAGAGAAAGGTTGAACAAGTTAGGGCTTTATTCTTTGGAGCGCAGAAGGTTAAGGGGGGACTTGATAGAGGTTTTTAAAATGATGAGAGGGATAGACAGAGTTGACGTGGAAAAGCTTTTCCCACTGAGAGTAGGGAAGATTCAAACAAGGGGACATGACTTGAGAATTAAGGGACTGAAGTTTAGGGGTAACATGAGGGGGAACTTCTTTACTCAGAGAGTGGTAGCTGTGTGGAATGAGCTTCCAGTGAAGGTGGTGGAGGCAGATTCGTTTTTATCATTTAAAAATAAATTGGATAGTTATATGGATGGGAAAGGAATGGAGGGTTATGGTCTGAGCGCAGGTATATGGGACTAGGGGAGACTATGTGTTCGGCACGGACTAGAGGGGTCGAGATGGCCTGTTTCCGTGCTGTAATTGTTATATGGTTATATGGTTATATGCTCCCCCTGGTGGCTCAGTGGAAAAATGTAGGTAATGCATGGTAAACATGTCTGAAGGTGAGGTTTTAGATGCGTGTTGTGTTTCACGCGCTGCGAGTGATGTCGCCTGGCCGCTCACTGCCCGCCCATTATTCAAAAGAGACACACAAAGAACGAGCAAGTCGGGTCATGGACTGGGACCAAAGATCATAGCTGAAGACTCTCTCACCCCCGGCCTCGCTCTGGCGCCTGGTGCCTGCAGCTGGAGCTGGAGCCTGGAGCTGGAGTGAGGGAATATTGCGTTCGGGATCCAGCCTTACCCTGTGACGCCGCGCACCCCCCCCGACCCACCCCACCCCTCAAACTCTACCCCCCTCCCGTTCCCTCTCTGCCCCCCTCCCGCTCCCTCTCTGCCCTCTGCCCCGTGCCTTTTGCCTCTGCCCTCTGCCCTCTCTGTGTCCCCTGCCCTCCCACTGTCCCCCCCCCCCCCCCTGCAACCAACGGGTCCCCCATGGTCTCGTGTCATATATAAATATCAAGCCAAACTGGTGTACAATAGGTAGTGCGAAGGGAAAGATACAAAGTGCTGTTCTCAACATTTTATTGTAACTGTTCCGGAGACTAAGTCCAATGTCTGTATTGCGGTGGAGGTGAATTGGACAGTACTCTAGCTTATAGGCGCAGCGTTACAGTTGCTGCCTTATCGCACCAGAGACCCAGATTTGATCCTGACTATGGGTGCTGTCTGTACGGAGTTTGTACGTTCTCCCATTAACTGCGTGGGTTTTCTCCAGATGCTCTGGATTTCTCCCACACTCCAAAGACATGCAGGTTTGTAGGTTAATTGGCTTTGGTAAAATTGTCAATTGTTCGTAGTGTGTGTAGGTTAGTGCTAGTGTACGGGGTGATCGCTGGTCAGCGTGGACTTTGTGGGCTAAAGGGCCTGTTTCCATGATGTATCTCTAAAATAAAAAAATAAAACTTATAGAAGGAGCGTTGAGAAGCCTGATAACAGAGGGGAAGAAGCTGTTTTTAAGACTGCGCGCTTTCAAGCTTCTGTATCTCCTGCATATAAATGTAAGTTGCTGTTAAATGTATAAATTGGCACATTAAGGCTCAACCAATGTCAGTGATGACATTTTATGCCAATTCAAAACAGAGCTTAGAACTACAGTCAAATTTTATCTGTAGGTATTTAGCACAGATGGTACTTTGATATTTGAAGGACCACTTTAGTGATGTTGACTGAGACAATGAATCAGACAGCTCTATTCATGTTCAGGTAGCTGTAAAAGATCTAATGCTTTATTTGAAGGGAATTCCCTTTAATTATTGGCCAATATTAATCATCTACAGCACCACTACAAACAAATTATTTAGACATCCACCAATTCTGAGACCGTGCTATGTTAGTTTTGGCTGCTGGAATATGCATAGAACGAGCTGTCAGAGGGGGTAGTTGAGGCAGGTACTATCGGAACGTTTAAGAAACATTTATACAGGAACATGGATAGGACAGGCTCGGAGGCATATGGACCAAATACGGGCAGGTTGGGCCGAAGGGCTGTTTCATCGCTCTACGACTCTATGACTCTATATATATATACACATTAAAAATAAAAAGATTTTGCAGTATTTTGAAGTATCTTGAGGATGTTAAAAGTGGTATATATACACATGATTTCTGCAGCTTTGTTTTGTGGATTGAAAATAAAAAAAACGCAGATGCTGAAAATCTGAAATTAAAATAAGAAATGTGAGGGAAACACTGCAGGTCAGGCAGCATCTGTGGTATGGGTGTATAAAATTATGAGTGGCATAAATAGGTCGGGCAGTCATCACCTTTTTCCCAGGGTGGAAATATCAAAGACGAGAGGGCATAGGTTTAGGTGAAAGAGGCAAAGTTTAATGAGATGTGCGGGGCAAGTTTTGTTTTGTAAACTGTGGGGGGAGTTCCTGCAAGACACTGACGGGGGTGGTGGTGAAGGCAGATATGTTTGTGGTATTTAATAGGCTGTTAGATAGGCATCTGCATGGAATAGACAATAGGTGCAGGAGTAGGCCATTCGGCCCTTCGAGCCAGCACCGCCATTCAATATGATCATGGCTGATCATCCCCAATGTTCCTGCTTTCTCCCCATATCCCCTGACTCTGCTATTTTTAAGAGCCCTATCTAGCTCTTAGAATGGAGGGGTACGGACCATGTGTAGGCAGAGGAGATTAGTTTAACCAGGCATCATGTTTGGCATGGACATTGTGGGGTGAATGCCCTGTTCCTGTGCGGTTCTATGCTCTAAGAATGTTGTGTGATAACTGCATTGTATAATCTGTGCTTTGTTTTTTTGAACAAAAAACTGCGGATGCTCAAAATCTGAAATTAAATAAAAATAAATATGGGGAAAAATACAGCAGGTCAGATGGTGATTGAATTAATATTGAGGCTGAAGATGGTATGTTAGTTCTGATGATTATGAAATAGATAGGATGAGGTGGGCCAGGACATCAAAACCCACTCAATTATACCTATGAACTGTTCGAATTAAAATTAGCTACGTCATTTTATCCTTTCCTGGGTATTTTTGTCTGGACAATCTGGTGTTTTTTCCAAGTAGACATTTGGTAGAGTGAATATTTGGATCCCATTACCAAATTTGTTCCCTTCCTACTATTCTTTCCCTGCCCTGCATCTAAACCGGACACAAACTTTTTTTGTCACATTTGATCCCAGAATAAACTTTTGAATCACATGTCGGCTCCATTGCTGAGTTTGCCTATATCTCCCTCGGTAACATACCTAATGTTGCCCTGCCTGGGTTTATCTTGCTAACATATTTATTGTTGCCTTTGACTAAAAAAATGCCAATGCACTTCTGATCTTCACATTTGTTCTATTCTCCATAAACATGAACTCTTTCATTGTTGCATTACTTGCATTGTCATATTGTGTGATTTTCCTCTCCTCTCCTGTGCTTGCTGATCAACAACAGTCCAATACTTCTGCTGGCAGGTACCTAAATTCTGTACTTTTCTCTGAACTCTACTGTGCTTTTCCTGCCTACTTGAAGACAAACTTATCTTGACCAGCTTTTGATTATCTCTCCCGATACATGGATAGGAAATGTTTAAAGGGATAGGGGCCAAACGCAGGCTGGTGGGATTAGCGTAGATGGAACATCGTGGCCAGCATGGGAAAATTAAGCCAAACCTTTTTTCATGTTGTGTGACTCAACTTTATGTGTAAAAATACTATTCCCATACATTCCCTTTAAATTTTGCCCATCTCAAAATAAAGCTATGCCCTCTAGTCTTTAACATTTCTGCCCTTGTATAAATATATTCTGACTGTCTATCATAGGTCATCGAGTGATACAGCGTGGAAGCAAGCCCTTCGGCCCACCTTGCCCACACCGGCCAACATGTCCCTGCTACAGTAGTCCCACCTGCCTGCAATTGGTCCTTTTTTCCCCCAAACCTGTCCTATCCATATACCTATCTAACTGGTTCTTAAACGTTGGGATAGTCCCAGCCTCAACTACCACCTCTGGCAGCTTGTTCCATACACCCACCACCGTTTGTGTGAAAATGTTTCCCCTCAGATTCCTAATAAATAATTTCCCCTTCACCTTAAACCTATGCCTTCTGGTCCTCAATTTACCTACTCTGGGCAAGAGACTTTGTGCATCTACCTGATCTATTCCTCTCATGATTTTTTTACACCTCTACAAGATCACCCCTCATCTTCCTGCGCTCCAACGAATAGAGTTCCAGCCGACACAACCTCTCCCTAAAGCTCAGACCCTCTAGTCCTTGCAACAGTCGATGCCTCTCATTATTTTATATACTTTTATCTAATCTACTATGGTGAGATACATCGTTATTTCTTGCAGCACATGCTGTGACAGATGTCATTGAAAGCTTCAAACCTGTTAGCTAGCTATTACTTTCACAATTTTCAAAATGTTTCATTGCAATGATGATTGCTGCAATCCTCTCAGAAACCACTTATCCATGAGTGATACCTTTGTTTGGTTAAAAGATTGATTTGACAGGCTAATATTATGGATAAAGCTGATAAATGTAGTGATTGTATCATTGTTGTCAATCTTTGAGCATGGATGTGATTATGCATCAATAACAGTGTGTCCGCGTCTTCATCAGCTGGTAGAGCAGTCAGTAGGCAGGAGGAATTGAAGCACTGTTGACCCTGTACTTCATAGTACTTAAAATGAAAGAAATAGATTAATTTCAAAATTACAACTTGATATGGTGATTAAAATGTCAATTATAAACCATGAGAGCATTGATCACGATATATGCATTAATATTAGATGGAAACAAGGAAGGTAGAAAGGGTGGCATTGTAGCACAGCGGTAGAGTTGCTGCTTTACAATGCCAGAGATCCGGGGTCCATTCTGACTACGAGTGCTGTCTATATGGAGTTTGTACATTCTCCCCGTGACCTGCCTGGGTTTAATCTGGGAGCTCTCCAAAGACGTACAGGTTTGCAGGTAAATTGGCTTGGTAAAATTGTAAATTGCCCCAGGTATGTAGGATAGTGTTAGTGTGCGGGGACCACTGGTCGGCTTGGACTCGGTGGGCCGAAGGACCTGTTTCCGTGCTGTATCTCTAAACTAAACTGTACTAAACTAGAAATGCTGGTTTACAAAAAGTGCTGGAGTATCTTAGCTGGTCAATAGACAATAGGTGCAGGAGTAGGCCATTCGGCCCTTTGAGCCAGCACCGTCATTCAATATGATCATGGCTGATCAATTGGCATCTCTGGTTCAGTTAGTATCTCTGGAGAACATGGATATAGGTGACGGTTTGGATCGGCACCTTTTTTCAGGCTAATTGTGGTGGGGGTGGAGAAAGCTGGAAGAGAGGAGGCGCACATACAGAGGACAGCACAGTGGCGCAGCTGGAAGATCTGCTACCTTACAGCACGAGAGACCCAGGTTTGATCCTAATCTTGGGTGCTGTTCGTGTGGAGTGTGCACGTTCTCCCTATGACCACGTGGGTTTCCTCTGTGTGCTCTGGTTTCCTTCCACATCCCAAAGACGTGCGGGTTTGTAGGTTAGTTGGCCAATGTAAATTTCTGCTCAGTGTGCAAGGAAAGGATGAAAAAGTGTGATAACGTAGAACTAGTGTGATATGGTGATCGATGGCATGGACTCGGTGAACTAAAGGGCCTGTTTCCATGCTGCGTCTCCAAATTAAACAAAATTAAACACAGCAGAGAGGGAGAAGGTGACATAAGTTATTCCCCAGTGGAATAATCAGCCAGAGAGAAGTTCCTGTACTGTATGATTGTAATTAAAGTTCAGGCACAGAGTATTAAAGAGGATTTGATAGTTTGGCTGGAAGATGTATTGTGGTTCATTGTGGATGTTTTTCAGATTGGTAGATTGGAACAATGGTTTCCAGCACGCCACTACCCAATCCCAATCATAGTGCTGTCCACAGCTTATGTGAACTTTAATACTTACCTCTCCAGGCACCAAATAACCATTAAAAAAAAAAAAAAAAAAGTTTTCCAAAACCCTGTAAGAGATGTATTTGGACTCGAAGCAGTGAAGGCAGTAAAAGTTTTTTTTTCACCATTAACTTTCTCCTTTGTTTCATTTATTGCACCCAGTAATATGTTTATAATGTCAGGCCCTTGGGGAGATTAGTGAAAAGCAAAGCAAGTACTTGTTGTCAATTGGTGATTGCTGTGAGAGCAGAATTGCACCTTGAAGTTTGTTATCCATTTAATTTAACAGAAAACTGTGTTGCAGTTATTGATTTCCTTTATTGTATTCATTAAGGAGTGAAATTATTTGTGTACTAGTTAGTAGCACATTAGGATATGCATCGGAATACCTTTGTGGACCTTGGTCTGGAGACATGAATCAAAATCAGATGGGAATGAGATTGTGTCCTTCCCTAAGTGTTCTGGTGTCAGTCGACTTGACACGAGCAACATTTGTCATTGTTCTGCCATTGATCAGCGGATAACGCAACATCATTTGTCATGTTAAACGCAGTTTGTTTCAGCCACATCCGTTATGAAATGGTTAATTATAAAAACAAGTATGTTTAAATCAAAAGAGGCTTTTGAGATCTCGAGCCAAAGTCAGTCACTAAATTCACCTCCTATTTATAGAATCACAACTCCAGGAGTCATCATGAAATTATTTGCTTTGTTGAACCTGGTTTGCAAAGTGCGTCATGTCAGGCGGTTGTTTTGTTTGACTTGCATCACTATTTTGCAAGATTTTAATATGCGAACCTTGTAATTAATATTCTGGAAGGGCAGTGTTTGGGTATAGCACTATTAAATCCACTCTGTGTTAAACAACAGCAGATTAACTGACATGGGACACGCATTTTCTGTGACCCAAATTTCCTATCACCGTTTGAAGGGTTATTTATTCAACTAAATCCTTACAAGATACAAGGTCAAAATGTAAAGCTACTCGTATTCCACAGCGAGTGTACTCTATATGGATGTTTCCCACATTTCCCACAGCAATGCACATTATATTTCACAGTGGCATTTTAATTCAAACATAAAATGTCTTAACTCTACTCTCCATTAGATCCTTTATGAGATGTGAATGTATTTATAGTTTAAATGTTGTAATGGATGTTGAAGCAGATACGTTAGTGGCATTTGGAGTCAAACAGTCAGAGTCATACAGCATGGAAACAGGCCCTTCGGTCCAACTTGCCCACCAACCAAGATGCCTCATCTACACTATTCCCACCTGCCTAAGTTTGGCCCACAAACTTCTAAACCTATCCTATCCAGGTATCTGTCCAAGTGTCGTGTTGTGATAGTACATGCCTAAACTACCTCCTCTGGCAGCTCGTTCTAAACATCCACCACCCTTTGTGTAAATAAATGTCCCTCAGGTTCTTATTAAATCTTCCCCCCCCCCCCCCCCCCCCTTCCCTCCAATCTTAAATCTATGTCCTCTGGTTCTGGGTTCCCCTACATTGGCAAAAATTATCTGTGTAGGTACCCTATCTATTCCTCTCATGATTTTATAATCTCTATTAGATTACCGCTCATCCTCCTGTGCTCAAAGGAATAAAGTCCTAGCCTGCTCAACCACTCTATTGTTCAGGCCCTCGAGTCCTGGCAATAAAATACTTTTGAATAGGCATATGGACATGCAGGGATATGGGTTATGTGCAGGTAGATAAGTAATGGTCTTGGCATCATATTCGGCACAGGCATTTGGGCTGAAGGGCATGTTTTCGTTCCATGTTTTATATTTATTAATGTGTCGTAACTCAGACTGGTGGTCAGTTTATGGCCATAAAGTTCCTTGACGCCTACACTATTAATATTCACTCCTTTATTTTCCTTAACTCAAATTAGGATGAGGCTGGACACTGTGTGTCTGCCTCACTGCTTTCAGCATATAGATTTACTGAAGGATTTGTGCATTCATAAATCATTCGCAAAAATCATTGCAAAGTTATAGCTTCCATCGCTGTTTTTGATGTTCACAGAAAATGTATATTTTTTAGTAAATATTATAGTTTATCTCTAGGTAGACAAAAATGCTGGAGAAACTCAGAGGTTGTGGGAGCGTCGAGACCCTCGATGCTCCCACAACCTCTGAGTTTCTGTCGCCTGTTCCTTCGAGTCTGAGTGGGGGCGCCGTCGAGTATGGCTGATCTGCCTGCAGCTGTTCGTTCATTCACCCTTTTTTTATTTTTAGTATGTTAAAAAGTTTTGTTTTGGAGGTCTAGTCATTTTATGCGGGGGGTGGAGGGGAAGTGGGAAACAATTTTTCTCAGTCCCTACCTGGTCGGAGGTGCGTCTTTCCTCCGAGCCGCTACTTCGCCCTCTCCTCGTGGCCTACCACCTGCACTGGAGCGGCGTTTCCTGCTGGAACCGGTCAGAATCTTCAGCTTCGGCGGCGGCGCAGTGCTGAAGCACCAGCGGGTGAGGGCCGCTGTGTGGTAAGCTCCGGAGTGCTGAGACCGCCGACTCCAACGTCGTGGAGCTGTGTGGACTGCGGGGCATCCAGCCGCGGCGTCGCTGATTTTAAACACCGCGGAGCCTGGGATCTTTCGCCGAGATCGGCAGTGTTGGAGCTCCGACCAGCGTGGCCTATGGACTTCGGGAGCTGCGGTCTCCGGTGGAAAGCGGCCGTTCCAGACACTTCATGCCGCTGAAGAGTGTTCTTCCGACGTTGGAGTTCCATCAACCGGCGAGAGGGCCTGAAACATCAGGCCGCCGTTGCGGCGACTACGGAGGCCTCAATAGGCCCCGACCACGGGTGAACACAGAGGAAGAGGACTGGACTTTGCTGCCTTCCTTCACAGTGGGAACCATTGTGGGGGGATGTTTTTATGTTTAATGTTAAATTCTTCTTTAATGTTGTGTCTTATATTTATTGGTGTGCTGCAATGGCAACTCAAATTTCACTACACCAATTGGTGTATGTGACAATAAATGTCCTTTGTCCTCCCCATAGATGCTGCCTCACCCGCTAAGTTTCTCTAGCATTTTTGCCTACCTTCGATTTTTCCAGCATCTGCAGTTCCTTCTTAAACACATAGTTTATCGCTTAGTCATTCCTCAAATAATGTTTAAAACTGCTGTATAATTTTTATTAGTTATCAAGCTTCATTACCCTTGAGGTAGCATTACTTGTTTAAGCACTTCTAGGGTAACTAGTGCCCAATTGAATCTGATATTAAAAGCAAGCCGTCCTTTTGGGATGAAGTCACCAGGTACTTGTTGCAGAAACCCCAATGCGTGTCCTTATCTGATCCATCTTCAACTGCATCATTCATCATTTTGCTTCTGTCATAGGCTTGAGAGGAAAGATGTCATTGATGATTCAACATTGTTCAGAATCATTGATAACTCTTGTGATGATGCTGTAACCCATGCTGCCCTCGAAAGGACAGATGACAGTTCAAACCGAAGATAGGCACAAAATGCTGGAGCAACTCAGCGGGAAAGTTTAGAGATACAGCGCAGAAACGGGCTCTTCGGCCCACCGGGTCCACGCCGACCAGCGATCCTCGTACATTATCACTATCCTACACCCACTAGGGACAATTTTTACATTTACCAAGCTAATTGACCTGCAAACCTGTACGTCTTTGGAGTGTGCGAAGATCTCGGAGAAAACCCACACAGATCACGGGGAGAACGTACAAACTCCATATAGACGTTACCCGTAGTTGGGATCTAACTCGGGTCTCCGGCGCTGCATTTGCTGTAAGGCAGCAACTCTACCGCTGCGCCTCCGAAGATCTCTGGAGAAAGGGAATAGGTCACCCATTCCTTCTCTCCAGAGATGCTGCCTGTCCCCCCGCTGAGTTACTCCAACATATTGTGTCCTTCCGGTGTAAACCAGCTTCTGCAGTTCCTTCCTACACAGTTCATATTCAAGTTATATCATTGCCAGGTAGTAATAATCTGTACAGGATCTGTACAGGCGGAGAGGAGAGCTCTTCAGCGCGTCGTCAACAGAGCGCAGCGGATCATCGGGACAGAGCTACCAGCCTTGGAGGGCATCTACCACATGCGGTGCCTCAGGAAGGCCCTCAGCATCCATAAGGACTCATCACACCCCTGCCACGGTCTGTTTCAACTACTTCCCTCCGGCAGACGTTACAAGGCCTCCTACGCCCGAACCTCCAGACTCAGGAACAGTTTTATCCCAAGAGCTATAGCGGCTCTGAACCGGCCCTAATGAGTGCCCCCCCACCCACCCCCTTTGGACAGTCTCCCTCAGATGGTCACGTCAATCAATTCAGCTTGCTTATTTATGTATTGTATTTATTTACCTTTCTTGTACATCAGTGGAGCTGCACACTAAATCGCGTTGCACTGACGTGCAATGACAATAAAAGATATTATTATTATTATTATTCCAGCCATGTTCCTTGATCTGCATCAGTAGCATTCTATGTCATTTCTCCTCTAATTAATAACTTGCAGTTTGCAGGTTTAAAGCATAACTGAGCAGCTGATGAATCTGCTGTGTCAGAGTCTTGGGTGCTGTCTGTGTGGAGTTTGCACATTCTCTCTGTGACGGCCTGGGTTTCCTCCAGTTTCCTCCTACATCTCGAGGTCCGGGGGTTAATTAGCCTGTAAATTGCCTCTGTTGTGTAGGGAACGGATGAGAAAGTGGGATAATGAAAAACTTGTGTGAACAGGTGATTGATGGTCGGCATGGACGGTGGGCCGAAAGAAGAGGGAGGGTGAAGGGGGGGGGGGAGTGCTGGGGAATGAGGGGGAAGGGAGGAGGATATGGGTAGGAAGAGGGATGGCGAGGTAATGGAGGAGCGGCGGGGGAAGAGGGAGGAGGGGAGGGTTGGTGGACGGTGGGGAGAGAGGATAATGGAGGAGGGGAATAGGGGACTGAAGAGGGAGAGTGAGATGCGTTCACGTTGATCTTATTTTTTACTTTATTGCCATTTTGAACATTAAAAACGTCGCAGTGTCGCGCTCCCACTTGCCGGCCGCGCCTGCGCAGTTGGATGAGGGTTACCGTGTCTCGCGTCACAACGGGGATCTCTGGCGTCACAACAGGAACCCCTCAGCCCCGCCTGGGCAGTTGGGGGCTGTGGGTTAGTGGTGGAATATTGCCTTGGGGACGGGCCCAACCGGTCCGGTCTCTAAACTAAACTTGAACTGTCCTTTTAATTATGTAACGTTTAAAGCATGGCGGAGGGTAGATGTTCTGAGACACTTAGCTAAACTTCTATCCACCACAACTGCAACCATCTGCAGTATTGTGTGCAGTCTGGTCGCCCTACAACAGGAGGCTTTGGAGAGGAGGTTATCCGGAATGCTACCTGGATTAGAGGGTTTCAGTTACAGGGAGATGTTGAATACACTTGGATTGTTTTCACAGGAACGTTGGAGGTGGAGGGGAGACTTGATAGAAGATTATGAGAGACATAGATAAGGTAGACAGACAGAACCTTATCCCTGAGGTGGAAATGTCCAACTTTTGAGGGCATAGCAAGAAGTGAGAGGGGGAAAGTTTAGTGGCGAGGTGCGGGGCAACGTTTTTTACACAGAGAGTGGTAGGGGCCTGGAAAGCACTGCCAGGGGTGGTTGTGGACGTAGATATGATAGTAGTGTTTAAGGAGCCTTCGAATTAGCACATGGAAGTGCAGGAGATGGAGGGATATGGATCATGTGCAGGCAGATGTGATCAGTTTAACTTGACATTATGTTTGCCACAAACATTGTGGGCCGAAGGGCCCGTTCTTGTGCTATACTGTTCTATGTGTAGGAAGAAACTGCAGATGCTGATTTACACCAAAGATAGACACAAATGTCCGGAATAACATAACGGGTCAGGCAGCATCTCTGGAGAAAAGTCGGTGATGTTTCAGGTCGGACCTTTCTTCAGACTCGTGTGTATCTGTACTATTCTATGTTCCCACAAATGTACTATTCTATGTACTATTCTATCTCCCATAAATGCTCCGACCCAGCTTCTTACATATAATTCATTCATCTGGGAAGGTGAATTTGGAACAATAGCCTTGAGGTCTAATGCTATGCAAGGAGAAAAAGCAGTCTACTTGATCAATGTTCATGCTGCTGAAATCGATGTCCTCCACTAATGTTTCATCGAGGATGCATGTGTGTTCGCTGACACTAATTCCCAGTTCCATGCTTTGTTGCTAATAAGAGCTCGTTCAGCAAAATTAAAGAAACAGAAACATTAACCATGCTAGTTGGAAGTGTATCACTGCTCATTTGATGAATGGAATCCACACAGCACTGCGAAGGTACAATTCAGCTGGTCTCTCATCCTGTAGCCTTTCAAGTACATGGCCAGGCCCCTGTTGAATGCTATAATTAACTCTGCCTCCACTGCCAACTCGATAGTGCTTCAACCACTGGGGGGTTTTAAAATAAAGCACAGGCTGAAGAAAATTGCTTTTCGCTGAGTATAACTAATATATTTGTCATTGAGACACACAGCACGGAAACAGGCCCTTCAGCCCAACTCGTTCATGCTGACCAAGATGCACCATCTAAGCTAGTCCCAGTTGCCTGTGTTTAGCTCGCGTCCCTTTAAACCTTTCCTATCCATGTACCAATCCGGTTGTACTTTACCTGCTATTACAGTAACTGCCTCAACTAGCTCCTCTGGCAGCTCGTTTCATACGCCCAACATCTGAGTGAATATGTTACACCTCAGGTACCTATTAAATCTTTCCACTTTCAGCTTAAACCTATGTCTAGTTCTTGATTTTCCTACCCTGGGTAAAAGACTGGGTCCATCCTATCTATTCCCCTCATGATTGTATACACTTCTATAAGATCAAGCCTGCACTCCAAGGAATAAAGTCCTAGCCTGCCTAACCTCTCCTGATAGCGCATGCCTTCAAGACCTGGCAACATCCTCAAAAATCTTCTCTGCACATTTTCCAGCATAATTTGCTTATTAAAATTATTTTATGTTCAGAAAGTCAGCACTAATTTGCATGTGTACTAGAAAGTGACTTTAGAATAAAAGCAAATAATCTCAAAGTGAGCTTTCATTTGAAAGTAGTTTGGAAGAAGTACTAAACTATGCGTTCCAATCATTAATTTTGATAAATTTAAAGGGAATAAAAATAGCATTGTTTCAGGCATTCTTTTTTCAGCTCTTGCTTGTTAGAGATGAAAGAACATAACTGAACCTTGCAAGTCGTTGCCAATATTAACATATTGGCATACACTGAGTAAAAAGTAATTTTCAGAGGAAAACTCTGATTATGCCAGATTAACTTCACCTTTAAAAATGTACTGACAAAAGAATTTCAAGTCACGAGATCCACAGTAAACTTTAATATACGTTAAGGGCCTGTCCCACTTTCACGACCTTTTTTATCCGTGGACATTTTTCATCAGGTTGAAAGAACGCCCCGACCTATTTGATGCCACGAGTACCTACGATTAGCATCACGACCTACCTATGACTTTGTGACGACCATGCTGCGAGTATAAGTCAAGGGCAAACTCGGCAGAGGTCGTGAATTAGGTCGTGAAAGTGGGACAGGCCCTTTAGTTTAGTTTTGAGATATGGCGTGGAAACAGGCCCTACGGACACCATGTCCAGGCCAAACGTCAATCACCCTTCACACTGGGACTATGTTATCCCACTTTCACATCGGGGCAATTTACAATTGGCCTACAAATCCACTCGTCTTTGGGAACTGGGAGGAAACCGGAGCACCCGGATGAAAAGCACGTGGTCACAGGGAGAACGTACAAACTCCACACAGACAACACCCAAGGTAAGGATCAAATCTGGCTACCTGGCGCTGTGAGGCAGCATCTCTACCCGATGTGCCAATGTGCCGCTCTTTCCGACTTCTTATCATGAACTCAGAATTCCACAAAAACACAAAGTGCTGGAGCAGGTCAGGCAACATCCAGGAAGGATCTAAAGAAGGGTCCTGACCGGAAACACGGCCTGTCAATTTGCTCCATAAAATTTCAAGAGAGAGTTATTTCTCGGAATAATACAGAAGGTACGGGATCAGTTCATTCCAAGGAGGAAGAAAGATTCCCAGGGGAGTAAGGGGCGACCGTGGCTGACAAGGGACGTCAAGGACAGTATAAAAATAATAATAGAGAAGCAGTACAACGTAGCAAAGATGAGCGGGAAGCAAGAGGATTGGGTCATGAAAGTAAGCATGCAGGTACAGCAGCAGTGAAGAAAGCGATTGGCATGTTGGCCTTTATAACAAGAGGAATCGAATATAGGAGCAAAGAGGTCCTTCTGCAGTTGTACAGAGCCCTAGTGAGACCACACCTGGAGTATTGTGTGCAGTTTTGGTCCCCTAATTTGAGGAAGGACATTCTTGCTATTGAGGGAGTGCAGCGTAGGTTTACAAGGTTAATTCCCGGGATGGCTGGACTGTCATATGCTGAGAGAATGGAGCAGCTGGGCTTGTACACTCTGGAGTTTAGAAGGATGAGAGGGTATCTCATTGAAACATATAAGATTGTTAAGAGCTTGTACACACTAGAGGCAGGAAACATGTTCCCGATGTTGGGGGAGTCCAGAACCAGGGGCCACAGTTTAAGAATAAGGAGTAAGCCATTTAGAACGGAGACGAGGAAACACTTTTTCCTCACAGATAGTGGTGAATCTGTGGAATTCTCAGCCTCAGAGGGCGGTGGAGGCAGGTTCTCTAGATTCTTTCAAGAGAGAGCTAGATACAGCTCTTAAAAATAGCGGAGTCAGGTTATATGGGGGGAACGGGGTACAGATTGGGGATGATAAGCCATGATCACATTGAATGGCGGTGCTGGCTCGAATGGCCGAATGGCCTACTCCTGCACCTATTGTATATTGTAATGTTTAAAGAGCAACAGAAGATAACTATAAAAGGCAATACGGGGAGAAAAGATGATGTACGGTGGTAAGCTAGCCAAGAATATAAAGGAGGATAGTAAAAGCTTCTTTAAGTATGTGTAAAGGAAAAAAGTAGTTAAGACCAAAGTTGGACCCCTGAAGACTCAAAAAGGTGAATTTATTATAGGAAACAAGGAAATGGCAGATGTGAACAGGTACTTTGGATCCGTCTTCACTAAGGAGGACACAAACAATCTTCCTGGTGTACTAGTGGTCCGAGGATCTGGGGTGACATAGGAACTGAAAGAAATCCACATTAGGCAGGAAATGGTGTTGGTAGACTGATAAATCCCCAGGGCCTGATGGTCTGCATCCCAGAGTACTTAAGGAAGTCGTTCTAGAAATCCTGGGCTCATTAGTGATAATTTTCCGATGTTCTATAGATTCAGGATCAGTTCCTGTGGATTGGAGGGTAACTAATGTTATCCCACTTTTTAAGAAAGACGGGAAAGAGAAAACGGAATTATAGACCAGTTAGCCTGACATCGATGGTGGGGAAGATGCTTGAGTCAATGAGAAAGATTAAATAGCGGCACATTTGGATAGCAGTAACAGGATCGGTCCGAGTCAGCATGGATTTACGAAAGGGGAACACATGCTTGACTAATCTTCTGGAATTTTTTGAGGATGTAACTAGGAAAATGGACAAGGGAAAGCCACTGGATGTAGTGTACCTGGACTTTCAGAAAGCATTTGATAATGTCCCACATAGGAGATTAGTGGGCAAAATTAGGGCACATGGTATTGGCGGTAGAGTGCTGACACGGATAGAAAATTTGTGCTGGGACCGCAGCTATTTACAATATTCATCAATGATTTAGATGACGGGATTCAAAGTAACATTAGCAAATTTGCAGATGACACAAAGCTGGGTGGCAGGGTGAACTGTGAGAATGCAGGGTGACTTGGACAGGTTGGGTGAGTGGGCAGATGCTGTTTAATGTAGATAGATATGGGGTTGTCCACTTTGGTAGCGAAAACAGGAAGGCAGATTATTATCTAAATGTCTAAATGGTGTCAAGCTGTGAAAAAGGGAAGTCAACGGGATCTGGGGGTCCTTGTTCGTCAGTCAATGAAAGTAAGCAAGCGGGTACAGCAGGCAGTGAAGAAAGCGAATGACATGTTGGCCTTCATAACAAGAGGAGTTAAGTATAGGAGCAAAGAGGTTTTTCTGTAGTTGTATAGGGTCCTAGTGAGACCACACCTGGAGTATTGTCTGCAGTTTTGGTCCCCTAATTTGAGGAAGGACATTATTGTTATTGAGGTAGTACAGCGTAAGTTTACAAGGTTAATTCCCCGGATGGTGGGACTGTCATATGCTGAGAGAATGGAGCGGCTGGGCTTGTATACTCTGGAGTTTAAAAGGATGAGAGGGAATCTTATTGAAACATGTAAGATTATTAAGGGTTTGGACACGCTAGAGGCAGAAAACATGTTCCCAATGTTGGGGGAGTCCAGAATCAGGGGCCACTGTTTAAGAATAAGGGGTAAGCCATTTAGAACGGAGATGAGGAAACACTTTTTCACACAGAGAGTTGTGAGTCTGTGGAATTCTCTGCCTCAAAGGGCGGTGGATGCCGGTTCTCTGGATACTTTCACGAGAGAGCTTGATGGGGCTCTTAAAAATAGCGGAGTCGGGATATGGGGCGAAGGCAGGAACGGGGTACTGATTGGGGATGATCAGCCATGATCACATTGAATGGTGGTACGATTCGAAGGGCCGAATGGCCTCCTACACCTGTTTTTCTCTGCTTCTATTCTCCTCCAGGGCTTTGTGTTTTGCTCAACCTTCCAGCATCTGCAGTTTCTTGTGTTTGCAGAATTCTTCAAAACTCATTACTTTATCTCAGGGAGTTTGATTTGCAAGAATTGGTGTCAGTGAACATCGCTGACACCAAAAATGTAGCTGACCAGAGAAATGCTATCGTGGATATAATGAGTGTTACTGCTGTAACCTTTTGATATTTGGAATCATTCCACTGTCACAATCCACAAGTTAATGCAATTTACCAAGCTGTCATTTAAATGTAAATGTCATTAAACCATTAGATTATAATCAGTGTGTTCCTCCTCCATCCCTATTGACTGTTGAACAATTGAACATTTCTGACCTATTTTTCTCACAAAAACATTTTTTTTTTTGTTTTGGCTCAAGCTAATAATCTGCACACTAAGGAAATGTTAATGTGTTTAAGAAGGAACTGCAGATGCTGGAAAATCGACGGTACACAAAAATGCTGGAGAAACTCAGCGGGTGCAGCAGCATCTATGGAGCGAAGGAAATAAGCAACGATAGGGGGTGGGGATATTAATTTTGTGTGCCATTTTTAGAAAGCAGAAAAGGCAATAAATTGATCTGCAGATCTACAATGCCCTCCATAATGTTTGGGACGAAGGCCCGTCATTTATTTATTTGCCTCTGTACTCCACAATTTGAGATTTGTAATAGAAATAAAATCACATTGTCAGATTTTAATAAAGGCCATTTTAATGCATTTTAGGTTCACCATGTAGAGATTATAGCAATGTTTATACATAGTTCCCCCATTTCAGGGCACCATAATGTTTGAGACACAGCAATGTCATGTAAATGAAAGTAGTCATGTTTAGTATTTTGTTGCATATCCTTTGCATGCAATGACTGCTTGAAGTCTATGATTCATGGACATCACCAGCTGCCTACTCTGGTGATGCTCTGCAAGACCTGTATTGCAGCCATCTTTAGCTTATGCTTGCTTTTGGAGCTAGTACCCTTCAGTAGAGATTACAGCTGTGCCTATACATAGTTCCCCCCCCCCCCCCCCCCAATTTCAGGGCACCATAATGTTTGGGATACATGGCTTGACAGCCGTTTGTAATTGCTCAGGTGTGTTTAATTGCCTCCTTAATGCGGGTATAAATGAGCTCTCAGCACCTAGTCTTTCCACCAGTCTTTCCATCACCTTTGGAAACTTTTTTTTTTTTAATCAAAATCTTTTTTATTTAGTTTTCAGGACATAACAAAGTGCAAAGTTGTCTATTTGTTACAGAGCTTATGAAAAGAATAAATAAAAAACAACTTATGCTAACATATAACAAGACAACAACAATAAAAGTAAAGGTACACAAAAACAAAGAAGATAGGGGGCGCTGTCCTGTGTGGTATGGCTGCCCAGCCTGCAGCTGTCTGTTTTTCATCTTTTTTCTTATTTTTAGTTAGTTGAGTGTTTTGTTTTTAGGAGTTCTAGCCTTTTTATGTGGGGGGTGGTGGTGGGGAAGGGGGAAACTGCTTTCTAGGGTCTCCTACCTGGTCGGGTGCAGCAGCATCTATGGAGCGAAGGAAATAAGCAACGATAGGGGGTGGGGATATTAATGTTGTGAGTGCCATTTTTAGAAAGCAGAAAAGGCAATAAATTGATCTGCAGATCTACAAAGGACGACAGATGGCACAATAGGCTAAGTGTTCGGCTGGCAACCGGAAGGTAGCTGGTTCGAATCCCGCTTGGAGTGCATTCTGTCGTTGTGTCCTTGGGCAATACACTTCACCCACCTTTGCCTGTGTGTGTCCTTGGGCAAGACACTTCACCCACCTTTGCCTGTCTGTATGGAAGTAATTGTGTGAAGCACTTTGGGGTCAATGCAAGTTGACTAAAAATGTGCTATATAAATAAAGACATTATTATTATTATTATTATTATTATAATGTTTGGGACGAAGGCCCGTCATTTATTTATTTGCCTCTGTACTCCACAATTTGAGATTTGTAATAGAAAAAAAATCACCTCTGGTTAAAGTGCACATTGTCAGATTTTATTAAAGGCCATTTTTATACATTTTGGTTTCACCATGTAGAAATCACAGCATAATGGCGCCGTAATGTCCCAAACATTACGGCACCATAATGTTTGGGACACAACAATGTCATGTAAATAAAAGTAGTTATTGTTATTTCCTACTAACCAATTGTAGTGCTTGTTAGTAGTCGCTCTGCCTAATATGCGATTCATATTACCAAGAGCTTGCCTACGCCGTTTAATATGAGTAGCTGTTAGGAACTGTAATGTCCTGCAGACTGATGCTGTAAGTGGACTTTAATAAACATGTGTTGTATCTTGATGTGTGTTCGCCTCGACTCATTACATGGGGTCAGATTATCTACTCCTTTCACGTTTATCGGGTTTTGTTTTTAATATTTGTTTTATGTCCCTGTTTTCTCTATTATGGCAAACTCATCTCGCCGTCCTAGTCCTTTGATCTTTGACTCTGACATTGCTTAACGCTGGCGCCTTTTCGAGCGTGACTACATTCACTATGTTTGCATTGTTCATCGCAACGATCCTCCAGATGTATGTGCTTCTGTATTACTCAACCTGGCTGGCCCAGAGGCAATGAAACGTGCGGACAGTTTCACATTTGAGCCTGCTGTTTAAATGCGAATGGATAGGTCCAAGAGCCTGCAGAGACGATTGGCGACCCTGCTGTCCAACTTGCAAAGTTTAGACAGTTGTGTGACCTCCCCTCGAACTACATTATCGAACGCACCAAGTTTTATGCTTGTATGCAACAGATTGATGAGCCGATAGAATGTATTATTAGCGGCTTAAAACACATGGCTGCACGCTGCCAATTTCGTGATTTGTGCGATGAACTCATTCGTGACAAGATTGTTGGAGGTATGCTTAATAACAAGATAAGAGATGAACTGCTCCGTAACACTGACCTGACCCTTAATCAAGCCGAGCATGCCTGTTGGATTGCTGAGATAACATCTTCTCACAGTAAGTCTGTGATCTCTGGTCAGTGTTCGCAGTATAGTGTCAATCTTACAGACACCTCCTGTCGTAACAGCCGTTCCCAGCCCTCCCCGGCCTGGCAGCAGAGAAGGTCTGCTGCTCGATGTCCTAATTGCAACTATTTTTATGCTACGGGTAGCGAATTCTGTATTGTTTATGGTAAAACCTGTAATTTCTGCAAGAAATCCAACCACTATGCAAGATGTTGCCGTTCCTGTGCAACTCAATCCGTCTCAAGGCCAAGTTTGCACCTGTTACAACATGAGCTTGCTGATAACGAATACCAAGAGCCTGACTTGCCATCCTCCGCTCAGCTATCTGAAAGTACAGATAACAGTTCAGCCATCCACTCTCTCATCCCTTCCTCTAACGAGCAACTTGACCCCGAGGTAACCATGTTTGTGAATAACAGGCCTGTGATTGCGAAGGTTGATACGGGCGTGAAATGCAACGTCATTTAGTTATCTGAATTTAAAAAAAATTGTAATGCTGAACATATTGAAAAGGCCTCGGCCACGCTTCGGGCCTATGGCGGCGATGTTCTACACCCGCTTGGACAGACTAATTTAAAATGCATCATAAACTCGCAACCTCATACCCTAAAGTTTTATAACGTCAAGGGGGATTCTAACAATCTGCTCGGTATCAATGCATGCCACGATCTAGGCCTAGTATAGTTTGGCCGCACTGTCCATCAACTCTTTCTCGCTGATGGCCCCACTCAGCAAATACTCTCTCAATACAGAGAACTATTTAACGACGAGCTTGGCAAGTTGCCCCACAAGTACCACATTGCCGTTGATCCCAACGTCACTCCTGTGGTCCGAGCACCACATAGTGTTCCGCATGCCATGCGTGACAGAGTACACAATGAACTCAAGCGGATGGTCTCCATGGGTGTCATTGCTAAAGTTACTGACCCATCTGACTGGGTTTCCACCATGGTGGTCACAACGAAAAAAAACAAGGAGGAGATCCGTATCTGCAAAAACCCCAGAATTCTCAACGCTGCTATCAAACTCCAGCACTACCCTATGCAAACAGTTGAGGAAGTTGCTGCTCAAATAGGCAACGCATCAGTGTTCTCCGTTCTGGCAGATTCCACTGGACCAAGCTTGTTTAGTCAGATTCCACTGGACCAAGACTCGTCCAATCTTACTACATTCAGCACCCCCTTCGGCCGCTACAAATTCCTGAGAATGCCTTTTGGCATCAACTCTGCCAGCGAAGTTTTCCAGCGCACGATGGAAAAATTGTTTGCTGAGCATCCATGCACCATCATTGTTGATGACATTTGGGTCTTTGGCCCAAACCTTATGGAGGGCAGTGTATATTTTCTTTGCAGTGATTGATATGGATAAGGGAAGGCTGCTGATGTTGGGTGCTTGCTGTACCTCTGAGGCCACATTTGAAGTATTGTGTGAAGTTCTGGTTGCTCCATTTTTGGAAAGATTTGGAGAGGGTGCAGAAGAGGTTAACCAGAATACTATCTGGATTGCGGAGCGTGAGCTATAAGGAGAGGTTGGACAAAAGTGGATTGTTTTTGCTGTCAAAGCCAAAGTAAATTTAATTTGTTGCATGCACATGCAGTGAAATGAATTTGCCAGCAGCAATACACTTAAAAAGAACACACAACACACAATAAAAACTTTTAAAACTCAAACATCCATCACAGCATTCTTCACTGCGTGGAAGTCAACAATGTTCAGCTAGTCCTCATCCTTTGTTCACCCGTGGTCGGGGCCGTAGTCGCCGCTACAGACGGCCCGATGTACAGGCGGTGGAACACACTCCGCGGCTTGGAGGTCCCGAATCGGCACTTTCCTAAGGGAGTCCGTGGCTTCAGGATGTTATAGGCCGCAAGCTGGCGGTCAGAGCTCTTCCCCGGCGAGGGATCCCAGACTCCAGATGGTAAGTCTACGCACCGCCCACAGCCAGAAGCTCCGCAGACCGCGGCTTCATTGGAGCATTGGAGGGTGAGGGGAGCACCTGACAGAAGTTTATAAAATTATGAGAGGCACTGATAGGATAGATGGTTAAAATCTTTTTCCCGGGATGGAAATGGCAAAAACTAGAGTGCATAGGTTCAAGGTGAGAGGGGCAAAATTTAAAGGATATGGGTGGGTAAGTTTTTTTTTTACACAGAGAGTAGTGGGTGCCTGGCACATGGTGCCAAGGGGCAGATATGATCGTGGTGTTTAAGAAACTTTTAGATAGGCGCTGGAGCGATATGGATCACTTGCAGATTAGTTTAATTTGGCATCATGATCAACACAGACTTTGTGGGCCGAAGGGCCTGTTGCTGTGCTGTAGTGTCTTATGTTTTTCATGATTCCTTCTAAAATATACATGCCAAAACTGACTTGTCAATTTAACCCTTGACACCCGTACTAATCAAGAATCTATCTATCTCTGCCATAAAAATATCCATTGATTTGGCATCTTCAGCCTTCTTGGCAAAGAATTCCACAGATTCACCACCCTCTGACTAAATAAATTTATTCTCATCTCTTTCTTAAACAAATGTCCTTTACTTCTGAGACTACATCCTCTGCTCCTAGACTCTCCCACTAGTGGAAACATCCTCTCCTCATCCACTCTATCCAAGTCTTTCACCAGATGATAAGTTTCAATGAGGTATCCCCTCAGGCCCAGTACCATCAAATGCTCATCATATGTTAACCCATTCATTCCTTGGATCATTCTTGTAAACCTCCTCTGGACCTTCTCCGGCATCAGCACATCCTTCCTTGGCCACAATTGCTCACAAAACTCCAAATGCCGCCTTACCAGCGCCTTATGGAGGCTCAGCATTACATTCCTGTTTTTGTATTCTGACCCTCTTGAAATATTGTCGCATCTTTATTGAGCAATCTGCATCATGTATTAGAATGTTAGTTAAAACTATGCGTTTGGTTTGCTGCTGTGAGAAATCTTAATGCTCAGATAGTTTGATAGCATTACACCCTCTGGACACGAGGGGGAATCCCTAAGCACTGATGGCTGACAACAAACAACCTTGGAAGAGGGCAATTTTACTTCGGAGTCACGTGAGTGACTACGTGAAGAACCCGCCTGGACGCATGCATGTCATATCGCTTCACGCATTGCGAAACGACAGGCGGGGTGGAGCGTTCCCCCGCAGTGGTAAATTTGAAACCGCGACCAACAGGTAAGTGAATTACTCTGCGGTCATTTTTTGTTTCCCGCGCTGTTTTTACAGGGGGAAACTGGACAAAAATAGAGTCCACAAGGGCTGCGTCTAAAGCTGGCTGTGGAGGACCGCGGAGTTGCGGGCAGCCAGCAGCAGCTGAAGGCACCAGCATCACCATGAATGGGATCAGCTGTGCCGGACTTAGCACCCGCGCCGGCCAGATCAACACCACGGCCGGGCGGGAAGGCTACACAGATCAGAGCCGTTGACTCTGACAAGTTGAAACGGCAAGCGGGGGGAGCATTCCCCTGCAGCGGCAAGTTTTTAAAACCAAGACCGACAGGTAAGGGAATTACTGCGGTCGTGTTTGTTTCCTGTGTCTGTTTCTTACAGGGGGAAAATATGGACAAGAGTCCACAAGGGCTGCACTGGCTGGGGAAACCGCGGAGTTGCGGGCAGCCAGCAGCAGCTAAAGGCACCAGCATCACCGTGAGTGGGATCAGCTGTGCCCGACTTGGCACCCGCACCGGCCAGATCAACACCACGGCCGGGCGGGAAGACTACACAGACAGAGCCGTTGACTCTGACAAGTCAAAATGGCAGGTGGGGGGTGGGTGGGGGGTGGGGGGGGGGGAGTATTCCCCTGCAGTGGCAAGTTTTTTAAAACCAAGACCGACAGGTAAGGGACTTACTGTGGTCATGCTTTGTTTCCCGTGCTGTTTTTCACAGGGGGAAACTATGGACAGGAGTCCACAAGGGCTGCACTGGCTGGGAAGAACTACGGAGTTGCGGACAGCCAGCAGCGGCTGACGGCACCAGATCACCGTTAGTGGGATCAGCTGTGCCCGACTTGGCTGACAAGTCGAACTGTAAAGAAATGCCGCAGGGACCAGCGTTACTGGGGCCAAATGGAGCGGCTTATGGAGCACATGCTCCACTGTGACAGATTCTGGGAGATGGAGTCTAGTCACAATGGGTATATAATACACCCATGGCAGCACCTTATCAGGGCTGCACAGTGCATCTCCCTCGACAGAGGGGAGTACTGGGAGCCAATTCTGGGCTGGCTCTGAAGACGGGTTTTGCTGAAGGAAGAAATCAGTGTGCAGGGGGTGCAAGAACAAGGAAACCTGGAAAAGGAGTCCAAGTTTGTACATCTAAAAACAACTACAGGAACATGGCTGTAATAGACACTACTGCCAAATATTTGGGACCGGAAAATGGGTATCTCTCAAAAATTTCCCACCGTGAACAGTTACATCTGAAAACACATTGGAACGGGAGTCAGAAGGCAGGATGTTTAGCTAAGACGCTGTGGCATTATTCTGCAATACGGAGTATGAGATTAATAGTCTCAGGAGAACGCCATCCGCCCAGCTTTAAACCCTACGTTTGCAGAGCTGTGCAGACCTGGAGGGATTAAACCACCAATATTACTACTTGGGGGCAACCTGTCAAAACAGGTAAAAGAGCTCAATAAGGAGGCCAATACCCTGGGGCTCATAAAGGCGGAAACAGGCAGGATCTCCTACACACGACAACAGCACCTCCACGCACCCACCAGCAGGAAGACACACAGAAGCTGGTGAAAGCTCAAAGGCCGGGCTACAGGACAGTCTTTTAGGCCTGGCCCAGACCGGCCTTTGTGGAAGACGTGCAACCCCAAATCCAAAAACCGACGCCACAACCTCTACGGCGACTGCAAGGAAGAAAACAAACTTTCCACTGGTCACCATGGAGGTAGGGGGGTCTGGTCTCTTCCAAAAAACAGGAGGTGTAAATAACACAAATTGGTGTGTAGATTACATTTTCTTGGGAGGCATGGAGTGCAATAACTACTAACACTTATTTTCTACCTAGTGTTCAGGGATATACAATTGAATTTGTGCACAAAATTTCCCGGTTCAGCATGTACCGAACTGAACGTTCGTGCCTTCACGATAAGAAAAACTGGAAGCGCATGCTGAACTGGAGAGGCTAGATGCTAGGGAATCATGGGGAAATCCCAACACGACTCTTTGGAATTCGTGTCAATATCTTTACGAAAAACAAAAAGATGTGGTTACCATTCATTCAGGTCTGACAAACCTGAATACATTGTGCAGTAAATTCATTCGAAATTGGAAACCTTTGTTACTGCCAAACAATTGATTCCATAGGCTACTTTATGGATTGCATCTATTAAAAGATGCTTACTATACGGTGCCTATGCGGAAGGATTATAGACATTATTAATTCTAAGCTAACACCTTCCACCACTAAGGACTACTTGGGGTTCACCTTTGACTTAGTCTACATGTGGGTAACTTATCAAAGGAAGGTACAGACTTAACTGAGGCCAACAACCTCATTGACATCAGTAAACCACCTATTTGACTGGTAGCAAGGGTAATTGGCAATACTGTGGCCTTTCCAGCCACACTGTTTGACCTTTGTATTACCAATAATTACAAGGACAAAGGTATAAGGACTTAAAATCAATACTGGTCATGTGTAGAGACCAATGAGGCTACCAATCTAAGCAATCATGGAATTACAATGATTGGGGAAATATTGGGCATTGTTCAAACCCTATCATTGTCAGCAACCATTCAGTGGTGCTACAAACTGATGCCAGTGTTCATGGTTGGCGTGCTACTAACCCCATCTCTAGTTGTGGATATAGATGGGATGCACAAGAAGCATCATTGCTTCAGATACATGTCATAAACTACTTGGAAATGTTGGGTGCGTTCTATGGACTAAAATCATACTGTTCAGAAATGCATCACCTGCATTTTAGACTACAGATTGATAACACCACCATGGTGACATATACTAATTACATGGGTGGAATCAAATCGGTATCAACACAATTTGGCAATGGTGTATTCAGAAAAACATTTGAATATCAGCTAGTTACCTACCAGGTAACCTCAAATTTAGTGGCAGACACCAGGTCACGCAAATTCAATGACAAACATCGAATGGATGTTGGACCGCAAAGTGTTTGCTGATATTGTAGCATGATATGAAACACCAGAGATTGATCTATTGCATCTCGGCTTAATCACCAGTTGCCTATCTGTGTTTCTTGGGAATCAGACTGGGGCATCAGCAATGGATGCCTTCTCGCTGCAATGGGGGGGGGGGGGGGGGGGGGGGATTGTTCGTTCTATGCATTCCCTCCTTTCTGCCTCATCAGTCGGGTATTACGCAAAATACAACTAAACATGGCTCTCCGTTCCGAAATAACCAGATTGTTGGTTCATCCCGTAACGGGCGGGAAAATCATCCCTACCATAATAGGACAAATGTGTTCGTCTGCAGAATCTTAA
This sequence comes from Amblyraja radiata, assembly GCF_010909765.2. NCBI lineage: Eukaryota > Metazoa > Chordata > Chondrichthyes > Rajiformes > Rajidae > Amblyraja > Amblyraja radiata. Next base: position 121,276,543 of record NC_045957.1, on the reverse strand, counting down.
GTAACCATTTCCGGACCTGGGACTAACGAACCGAACAATGAACATATACAGCGGCTCACAGGCAGTCCACGAAGAAACTATATCGGTCCACATCAGGAAGTGGGAAATATTGTCCTAGGAACAACATCACTACTGTACGACGAACATAACTCGAACATAATTCCTGGCTAGCCTCCACTATGATGAGGGGCTCAGTTTAGTGCCACAAACTGGAGCCTTTTCAGTATTCTGGGGCAAGGATCAGAGCGTCATTCTGTCGGGTCTCACCCCCTGGTGACTAAACTCATGAGGGGAATTTTTAATATCCCCAGGACTAGTATTCCCTTATATGGTATATGAGTATAGTCCAACATTACTGAGGAATTGGTCACCAGCTACAGCTCTGTCCCTGCATAGACTTGCACATGACATGGTCATGCTTATGGCATTGGTCTCAGCACACAGAATTCAGTCTTTACATAAATCAAGGCTGGATAGTAACACCAATTCTACGAGTAAAATAACTTTACATCCACGAATGAGTTTAACAGAACAGACCGGGATCGTCAGGCCTCATATAGAGTTCAGTGCATACCCAATAGATGATTGCCTATGCATTATGAGACATTTGTTCTTATACATAGAGAACTCTAAACAGCACAGAGGCAATGAGATGTGACATTGCAGAATCAAAATTAGATCTGTATCATGATTACCCCATAAGACAGGGGCTATAATTGTTGTTAATAGTTCATCATGGAATTTCAATGTCGGATTCATGTTTGAATACGTTAACACTATTTCCTCCCTTAGTCAATTAAGGCAGTTGTGAGGCATGGACTCGTTTCCACGGCATGAAATCACAGAGCTTTGAAATCTTCACGTAGTCACTCACGTGACTCCGAAGTAAAATAGTAAGATTAAACGAGAACTTACCAGTTTGAAGTTTGATCGTTATTTTATGAGGAGTAACGTTGAGGGATTACGTGCCCTCCGCTCCCACCCTCGATCATAAAGTTCAACTGGTATCCTTTTTTCTCTAATCTTACTATGTTCAGGTCATTACTGTTATCTGTGATTTCACACCGCTGCTTTGAAGAATGACACGCATACGTCCTGGCGGGGTTCTTCACGTAATCCCTTAACGTACTCCTCATAAAATAACGATCAAACTTCAAACTGGTAAGTTCTCGTTTAATCTTACTATTCTACCTACAATGAATGCTTGATCTTTATAGGAAGCATTCAACGTTAAATTATAGCTGCTATTGTAAATACACTCCTAAAGCTCCCCCCCCCCCCCAGTCTAGTTCAGTAAAAAACACTGACATGCACTGGACCAACTAATCTTTATTTTTAGAACGAACAGCAAATTCCCGTATACGATACCTAAACGACCGTGGGTACGATCCTTGTCTCTGCCTGGCCAAGCCCTTCAGCCTTGTGCAAGCAGACACTGCCCAAAAGGTCACGCAGTCCCACCCACTTCGAGGTCCTCTGCAAGATTCTCATATATACCAACAATGGTATAGATACTTATACATTTCTTATCTGATGCACTGATCTGGGTCCTAGACTTCCTGACACCAGCCAGCAGCCTGTGGCTTCTTATACAGAAATACAGAATTGGCCAAAAAAGGCCTTGTAATGAATGAATCCTCTGCTTTATTTTGGCTCTATTCTGGCTCTATTTTGGCCAGGATTTACACTATTGTTGCTACTGACTGCTAGATGTGAGCGAATATGTAATAATTTTACTGTGGATGACACTAACTACAGTTTCTATCTATCACATTTAACATCTTTGCTGCAAACTGGTCATTGAGTCATACAGGCCCTTTGGCCCTACTCATCCATGCCGATCAAGAAGCCCCATCTGAGCTGGCCCCATTTATCTGCGTTTGGCCCATATCCCTGTAAACCTTTCCACATACTGTCCAAATGCCTTTTAAATGTTGATTATGTAACTGCCTCGACTACTTAATCTGGCAGCTCGGTCTACATACCCACCATCCTCTCTGTGGAAAAAGCTGCAGTACCGATTAAATCTTCCCCCCCCCCCCCCCCCCCCCACCCTCACCTTAAATCTATACCCTCCAATCTTGATTTCTGTATCCTGGAATAAAGTGTCTGTGCATTCACCATATCAATTCCCCAACTAGCAACTACTCTAGCTTTAGTCTGGCAAGATTTCTAAATGTTGTGTATCTACTATGCTAAAGAAGGCAGAGATGTTTTTAGATAACTTTTTAACCATAGCCTCTTGGCGATTTAGTTTTACTGCTCCATTTAGTTATGGATTTGTAGATACCTGTGATCTTATTCATTTTGTCCTATGGTTAACGTTGTATGTAAGATATACTTAAGATGTCCCATATACATTGCGAACTCTGGCAGATGAAACAGGCTGTTATCTTAGAAGGCTCTGATGAGCCAAGTGACGCTATAATTGAATTATCGTGGAAAACAAAGTTCGATTGTAACATTTGAAATGAGAAATCAGTTGATAGCTTTATAAACTTGCAGGCATCATATGAAATGAATATCAATCTTAGTTATTGCTATATGGTGACCTTTTAGTATTTGTTCCCATATTATGAGGTTGTTTTTAAAAACAAAACTTTGGATGTGTTTGTTAAGATATTAGAGTCATACATTGTGAAACGCCATTCAGCCCAACTTGCCCACACCGGCCAACATGTCCCAGTTACACTTGTCCCACCAGCCTGTGTTTGGCCCTTATCCCTCCAAACCTGTCTTATCCATGTGCCTGTCTAACTGTTTCTTAAATGTTGGGATAGTCCCTGCCTCACGAAATGCAGACAACTGCATTTCGTTGTCTCGGTACTGTACACTGACAATGACAATTAAAGTTGAAATCTGAATCTGAATCTGCCTCAACTACCTCCTCTGGCAGCTTGTTTCATACCCTTTGTGTGAAAAGGTTACCCCTAGGTTCTTATTAAATTTTCCCCCCTTCACCTTAAACATACAGTGCATTCAGAAAGTATTCAGATCCCTTCACTTTTTCCACATTTTGTTACGCTACAGCCTTATTTTAAAATGGATTAATTTTCCATAATAATGGATTATGATCATTTTCATCACAGGGTGCAACAGACTTCCATCTACAAATATAGGTCCCTTACAGTCAGAGATAGGTGAATTTATATTGGGAAACAAGGAAATGGCAGAACTGTTAAATGAGTACTTCACTAAGGAAGACACAAACATACTCCCGGAAATACTAGGGGACCGAGAATCTAGTGGGAGGGAGGAACTGAAGGGAATCCACATTAATCAGAAAACGGTGTTCGGTAAACTGTTGGGACTGAAGGCAAATAAATCCCCAGGGCCTGATGGCCTGCATCTCAGAGTACTCAATGAGGTGGCCCTAGAAATCGAGGATGCATTGGTGATCATTTTCCAATGTTCTCAAGATTCAAGAGAGTTTATTGTCATGTGTCCCAGATAGGACAATGAAATTCTTGCTTTGATTCAGCACAACAGAATATAGTAGGCATGAATACAGAACAGATCAGTGTGTCCATATACCATTATATAAATATATACATACATGAATAAATAAAACAGATAAAGTGCAAATAAACAGATAATGGGCTATTAATGTTCAGAGTTTTGTTTGAGTTGAGTTTAATAGCCTGATGGCTGTGGGGAAGTAGCTATTCCTGAACCTGGATGTTGCTCCTGTACCTTCTACCTGAAGGCAGCTGGGAGATGAGTGTGTGGCCAGGATGGTCTCAACTCTCAACTCTAGATCAGTTCCTGTGGACTGGAATGTAGATAATGTAACCCCACTTTTTAAGAAAGGAGAGAGAGAGAGAAAACGGGGAATTATAGACCAAGGTTTCAAGGTCAGTTTATTGTCATGTGTACCAATTAAGGTACAGTGAACTTTGAGTTACCATACAGCCATACTAAATGAAAAGCAACAAGACACACAACCACATAAGTTAACATTATTATTATTATTAAACTTTATTTCGGATTCAAGGTCCAGACAAGGGATGACATTACATAAAATACATTGCATATAAAAAAAACACCATAAAATACATATAAAAGCTTAGTATATTACTTATTAAAGCACCATAAATGATATACACATGAACATCCATCGCAGTGGATTCCACGTTCCTCACTGTGATGGAAGGCAATAAAGTTCCATCTTCTTCCTCTTGTTCTCCCGCGGTCACGGCGATCAAATCCCCTGCAGCCAAAGATCCAAGCCCCCGTTGGGGTGATTGAAACTCCTGCGTCGGGGTGGTTGAAACTCTCTCGGGAGCTCCCGGGTCCACAGGCCAGTTAGCCTTACATCGGTAGTGAGGAAGATGCTGGAGTCGATTATTAAAGATGTTTTGACTACATTTTGCTTGACTAATCTTTTGGAATATTTTGATGTTGTAACAAGTAAAATGGATAAAGGAGAGCTGGTGGATGCGGTGTATCTGGACTCAAAAAGCCTTTGACACGATCTTACACAAGAGATTAGTGTGCAAAATTAGAGCACATGGTATTGGAGGTAGGGTATTGACATGGATAGAGAACTGGTTGGCAGACAGGAAGCAAAGAGTAGGAATTAACGGGTCTTTTTCAGAATGGCAGGCAGTGACTAGTGCGGTGCCGCAAGGCTCGATGCTGGGACCCCAGTTGTTTACAATACGATTTAGACAAGGGAATTAAATGTATCATCCTAAATTAGCGGATGACACAAAGCTGGGTGGCAGTGTGCTGCGAAGAGGATGCTATGAAGCTGCAGGGTGTCTTGGATAGGTTGGGTGAGTGGGAAGATGCAGTGTAATGTGGATAAATGTGAGGTTATCCACTTTGGTGGCAAGAACAGGAAGGAAGATTATTATCTGAATGGTGTCAGATTAGGAGAAGGGGAGGTGCAACGAGACCTAGGTGTGCTTGTACATCAGTCATTGAAAGTAAGCATGCAGGTACAGCAGGCAGTGAAGAAAGCTAATGGCACGTTGGCCTTCATTGCGAGAGGATTTGAGTTTAGAAGCAAGGAGGCCCTACTGCAGTTGTACAGGGCCCTGGTGAGACCGCACCTGGAGTATTGTGTGCAATTTTGGTCTCCTAATTTGAGGAAGGACGTTCTTGCTATTGGGGGAGTGCAGCATAGGTTCACCAGGTTAATTCCCGGGATGGCAGGACTGACGTAAGATGAAAGAATGGGTCAGCTGTGCTTATTTTTGCTGGAATTTAGAAGGATGAGAGGAGATCTTATAGAAACATATAACATTCTTACAGGATTGGACGGGGTCGATGCCGTAAAAATGTTCCCGATGTTGGGGAAGTCCAGAACCAGGGGTCACACATTACGAATAAGGGGTAGTCCATTTAGGACTGAGATGAGGAAAAACTTCTTCACCCAGAGAGTTGTGAATCTGTGGAATTCTCTGCCACAGAAGGCAGTGGAGGCAAATCCACTGGATGTGTTCAAGAGAGATTTAGATTTAGCTCTTAGGGCGAAGGGAATGAAGGGATATGGGGAAAAAACCAGATCGGGGTTACTGATTTTGGATGATCAGCCATGATCATATTAATGGCGGTGCTGGTTCGAAGGGTCGAATGGCCTACTATTGCACCTATTTTCTATGTTTCTATGTTTCCTGCATTGGTAGAAGTCAGAGATACAGTGACTGGACAGGCACTGAAAACACAGACTAGGAGATTTCCACTCCAAACAGCGGTTTTCTTCATAAAAGAGATAGTTAATATGTTGCTTGATCTTTAAACAATACTTGATATGTGGTATATTAACTGACTATGTCTCTGAAAGTCTTCTTGCAACTGGTGAAATAATTTCCAGGGTTTACAGTTGAGTGTGAAAGGCAACCTGCTCACAGTGAAAGTTGAGAGTTCAACTTTTTGACAAGAAGTAACTTGAATTAATATAAGGTAGACAAAAGTGCTGGAGAAACTCAGTGGGTGCAGCAGCATCTATGGAGCGAAGGAAATAGGCAACGTTTCGGGCCGAAACCCTTCTTCAGACCCAAATTAATATAATATTGCAACTATACGTTTTTCTCTCTGATCATTTTTTCCCCTTCACAGCTGGTTGTTGTCTTCCAATAATAATCATTTTCCAATATCTTATTTGTATTTGACCCTGAGTCCTGACAACAAATATTGGTAGGATTCTTAAACGTCTGGCAAGTGGGGGAAGAGAGATTATATCTATTCTTGTCCTTGCCTCGAGTCCATTCTAATGTACCTCTTTCATTGAAAGATGAAAACAGGCCCTTCAGCCACCCGAGTCTACGTCAATCATCGAACACACCAGTTTTATGTTATCCAACTTTCTCATACACTCTGCACATTAGGGGCAATTTACAGAGAGCCAATTAATCCACACACCCACACGTCTTTGGGATGTGGGAGGAAGCCAGAGCACCCGAAGGAAGCCCACACGGTCAGCGGGAGAACATGCAAACGTCATACAGACACATCCAAGGTCAGGATCGCATCCGGCTATCTAGCACTGTAAGGCAGAAGCTCTACCAGCAGCATAGATAATCAAATAATGATTAATAAATTAAAATGGTACTCCAGAGCGTTCTGTTCAAATTCTCTTTTGTTCCAGGCATGAGCATAGAACACTACAACACAGGGACAGGCCCTTCGGCCAACAGTTTCTGTACCAAATAAGATGCTGAGATAAACAAACCTCATCTGCCTGCATGTGATTCATATCCCTCCATTCCCTGCATATCCATGTACCCAAAAGCCTCATAAACACGACTGTGGTATCTGCCTCCATCACCATCCCGGCTGCACATTCCAGGCACCCACTACCCTATGTGTATGATGGCTAATTGATTATAGATCCAAATGCGGGCAGGTGGGACATGTAGATGGAGATCTTGGACGGCATGAGCAAGTTGGGCAATAGGGCCTGTCTCCATGCTGTATGACTATGACTCTCGGATTTAAACATATAGCTTCATTGGTATTCCACAATATATGTTTTGTTTCACTCTTGGCCTCTGCTGCTGTAAGTAATGATAGAAAAGAAGAGAGGATCAGTATTTTACATTTAAATTCAAAAATGCTCTCTGCCTCCAGTTAATCATGTTAATTAAGAAATGTTGCCGTAGGTAGATTACAGAGTAGTTAAAGCAAGTTTATATAAAAGACAGGGTGCTTTATGTATTACAGAATATGCCCATAGGTGTCGAGAGTCACAGATTTATAGTTGATTTGGTTGAGATAAATGAACACTGGAGAGCTGGAATGATGCTTCTTTTGTGGATGCAAATATTGGCCTCATGAGTTTTGGCACCATAGATGCACGTTGTTATTTTGTGTATTATCCCATTTATTTCATTTAAACGGCCCATTTTGTATTTCTTCTAACGCAGCCCTGACATGCAGAATATGCAGTGAATCTCTTGCCTGATTGCAAGCAGTTGCATGCTGCTGATGGTTTATGAGCAAACTGGCTTCTGTCAGCTGCTGTGGAATGTGCCCTGACTACACAAGCACCTTTCCCTTCTGTGGAGATTTCAGCTTATTTCTGCAACAACCGCACCGCACGGCTTTGTACTCTTCGGAATTTCGTTTTTTTATTGCATATTAATTATTTATAATTTTTCTCTTGTCAATCTATCCATTTTTTCCCATTGATAATTTCTATAAAATCTGACTCTGTGGGTTCCACGTGATAGTAACTTGTATACAAGGGGACAAATGAATATGTGTAAAAGAAAATCTCAAATAATTTGAAATCTGTTTTTTAAATGTATTTCTTCTGTTGAGATACAAGGAACTGTGGGTGCTGTTTTACAAAACAAAACACAAAGTGCTGGAGTAACTTAGTGGGTTAGACACAATCTCGAGAGGACATAGATAGACAATGTTTTGGGACCTTGTTTCAGACTCATTCAGTGAAGGCCTGTTTTCAGATCCAGCACCTGAAATGTTGACAATAAATTTCACCTGCTTGAGTTTTTTATGGTTTTCATCTCAAAAATAGAACAGTACAGCACAGGAACAGGCCACAATTACTGTGCCGAACATGATGCTAAGACCAATTCTTGTCTGCCTGCACATAATCCAGATCACTCTATTCACTGCCTATGTGCCTATCCAAAAGTCTTTCAAATGCCACTTCCTATGTCTGCAATGCTGTTACTTTTACTTTTAAAGTACTTGTATTTGAAAAAGAATGACTTTATTTCCTTAATTACTGAGCAATAAATCACTAAAGATTTTCAATAATTGGTCAAGCTAATCGTGGTGGCGAAAAACTGAAAATCAGAAAAACATGACATTTGGTTTCCATTAATAGTCTATCCAACCACAGGGCTGGACTCTGCGCATCAACACGAACAGGCATCTTTTATGACGGTGATAACAGTCTGGAATTTGGCTGCATGAATGAATGAGCATTAGATGCTTTTGAATTGCTTCCTTAATGCATTTACTTTGGACGGTCGGGTTGTTTTATTTTCATGCAGAATGTTACGTCATGAGCTGTTTATTTCTCACTTGACTAACATTTTTTAAATTAATGATTCCAATTAATATTGATTTTTGCATAGCAGATCACATGTTTATTTACATGTGATTGTTGACTTACAGTGGCACAATGGCGCAGCAGTAGAGTTGCTGCCTTTACAGCGCCAGAGACCCGGGTTCGATCCTGACTATGGGTGCTGTCTGTATGGAGTCCTGTAATCGTGTGAGTTTTCTCCGGTTTCCACCCAGATTCTAAAGATGTGCACATTTATAGGTTAGTTTCAGTAAATTGTCCCTAAGGTGTAGGAGAGAAATAGTTACTCGTGATCACCGGTCGGCGTGGACTCGGTGGGCTGAAGGGCCTGTTTCCACGCTGTATTGCTAAACTAAACTAAAACTAAACTACAGTCATAGAATATAGAAAAAGACCCTTTGACCCAACTTGTCCATGCCGATCATGTGGCGTAACCAAGTTAGCCCACGCTTGTGCCTGGCTTTTGTCCCTCCAAAACCTTCCTATCTATGTACTTGTCCAAGTAGACTTTTAAATCTCATAATTGTACTCGCATCAACACTTCTGGCAACTCATTCCATACGCTCACCACAATCTGTGTGAAAAGGTTACCCCCTCAGGACCCTTTTTAAATCATTATCATCTCACCTTAAACCTATTCCTTCTGGTTGTAGCGACCTCAACCCTGGGAAAAGGACTGTGGATATTCATCTTATCTATGCCCCTCATGTTTCTACATATCTCTGCAAGGTCATCCCTCAGTCTCCTGCACTCTAGGGAAAAAATGTTTCAGCCCATCCAACCTCTCCCTGTCATTCAAACCATCCAGAACCCCTTAAATAATTTCTACATCCTTCCAATGTCCTTGCTATACACAGTACACCAGCTATGGCCTCACCAGCGTCTTGAACAGTTGCAACATGACATGCCATCTCCTTCAGCAAGCGTGTTGAATGCTTTCTCCACCACCCTGCCGACTGTGTGGCCACTTTGAGGAACTATGTATCTGCTCCCATTGGTCTCTTGGTTCTCCAATACTTCTGAGGCCCCCTCCCATTCACTGTTTACATCCTGCCCTGGTTTGTCTTACTAAAATGCAACATCTCGCATTTATCTCAATTAAACTCCATCTGCCATTCCTCGGCCCCTTCACCCAGTTGATCAAGGTCTCTTTGTAATTTCAGATAACTTTCATTGCATTGTACTTAATAACTGTAGCTGTTTCATCACAGTGGTTCAGCTACATGGGATAGTTCATGGTTTTGTCAAAGATGCAAGAAGATTGAACTACCACTGAAGAAGCAATGTAAATACGTGGCTATATTGCAGTCGTATTCATAATCTGACTGTGGCAAATGATATCATGCTTTATACTAGGCGACCATTTCACCCAACTCGGTCCACCTAGCCCAACTGCATCTCCCGATTACTAACTATTTAAACTCCCATTCCCACACCCACCTTTCTGTCCTGGGCCTCCTCCATTGACAGAGTGAGGCTACATGCAAACTAGAGGAACAGCACCTCGTATTCCGCTTGGGTAGCATGCAACCCAATGTTATGAACATAGACTCTCCAATTTTAAGCAACACTTGCTCCTCCGCTTCTCTCTTTCCTGTGCCCTCCTCCCACCCGTGTGTACTCCACTTTCTCCCACTATTCCGCCTCCCTTTCCCTTGTTCCCTCCTCTCTACCCTCTCCCCTTTGACCTATATCCCTGCCACTGGATTTACATTTCACTATTTTTCTCTCCTTATCCGACACCCTTTTGTCCCATTTTCACCTCTAGCCATTTTCACCACTAGTCTTTCACCTTATAGTCGCAGCAGGTCGCCGAAAATGTTAAAAATGTTGAAAATCCAGCGGCGACCAGAAAAAGATACGACTCTTTGGGCGACTACTCTCGACCATACAGGCGTCATCCCGCGACATGTCACGTAAGTGGGACAGGCCCTATACTCCACCCATTTGCCAGTCACACCTCCCTCGCCTGCATCTAACTATTAAGGGGCTGTCCCACTTGGGCGACCTAATCTGTGAGTTTAGAAGAGTGTCTTCGACCTTCAAATTCACAGCATGGTCGACATGTGGTCCTAGGAGATCCTATGAGGTCACTGGAACTCGTGGCCTCAGCTAGGTCGTGGACATTTTTTCAGCATGTTGAAAAAAAATTTTTGAACTTGTAGTGCAGTGGAGTGGGGTCACTATTTAGTTACAGGCAGTCGAGGGCAGCCATAGGCAATCTCCTTCGCTGACCGGGCATTTTGATTGACTCATTGGAGTTTTCAGGACCAAGGATAACCGACCGGTAATGTTAAATGCCCGCTAAACTTTATTATACTTCTTAAAAGTGTCTCCACTTCTTCTCTCCCCCTTCTCTTCCCCTTCTCTCCACATTATCTCCACATTATCTCCCCCTTCTCTCCCCCATCTCCCCCCCCCCCCCTTCTCTCCTCCTTCTCTCCACCTTCTCTCCCACCTTCTCTCCCCCCGCGCTCTCTAAAGGACTTACCTTACACTGTGGCAGCAGTTTACCTTCCTCTTCATCGCGGGTGTGAATTTCAGCCAGCGCTCCCCCGCATTCCCTGGCCCCCGCCTTTGCGATGTATTTGTGTGTGTGTGCGTGTGCGCTGTTGGTCGATCCAGCTCGCGGTTTCAACACGGACGGTCGATCCAGCTCGAGGCTTTCCAGCCGAGTGCCCTCGAGCTTGAAGCTTGAAGATACTCTTCTTAACTCGCGGATTAGGTCGCCCAAGTGGGACAGCCCCATTACTTACCAGGCTTTGTCTCACACCCGACTCTCTTGTCCAGCTTTCTTCCCCCTACAATCAGTCTGAAGAAGGGTCCCAATCCAAAATATTGCCGATCCATTCCCTCCACAAATCTGCCTGACCTGCTGAGTTACTCCAGCACTTTGTGTTTTGCTCAAGATTCCAGTATCTGCAATTCCTTGTGTCTCTACATCATGAAGTAGACAGTGTACGTAGACTTTATGTTCAACGGTTCCTTTAATATCACGTATGCCAAGGTACAATGAGATTCTTTTTTTGTATACGTATCAATAAGATTATTGCCGTACAATTCCCGGTTAAGTATATAATGCATGGAAACAGCCCATTGAGTCCACATACAAGAGTCACCAGATATTGGTGTCATTTCACAATCCCAGCTGCAGCTGACTATAAAAGCCCGTTGTAGCCGTCGCTTCCATCCAGCCATCCCATGAACTGTTGCCCCTCTCCTTGCCGGACCATCTTCAACCTTTGTGTCCCGGAACGCCTCCCACCGCTGACCTTGAGGGCGCGGAAGTTAAGAGCCCTCCAGTTCTTCTTACCGGCCCTTGTCCAGCTTCTGACACTGTTGGCGACTCCCTCCATCTCCTCTCTGGTTCCCGGTCTTCTGGAGCGAGCAGAGGCCAGGCTCAACGGCTTCCCTCTCCCGATTCTGCTCCAGGTGAGCCAGGCCTGCTGTCATGGTATGGCCACGGTTCACGGGAACCCTCCTCGCTGGTACCTTCTGCTGCTTACAGCTAGCGTGAAAGATATGATTCTGTGCATATATTCTGCAGGATAGCTGTAGAATGAGTGACAACAGAAGTCTTTATCTTCCAAAATAAGATCTTGCCTGCCACTGAGGTTTGCTTGCTAAAGGGAAAAAAAATCTCCATTTGACTATGCGTATTTTGTCTTGACCACCCTAAAGTGACTGAAGGTCAGACTCATGATGGATTGGGTGATTACAAGTGAGCACAAGTCAAATTGGAAATGGCAGTGCTGCCAACAGCAGGGTATATCTCATCAGGCTGCAGAAGTTGTTTGATTTTCTCAAAACAGAGTGCCAGATCTGTAATTAAACCAATGTGTTAGCAGCAACAGTAAGCGAGAATTGGTGCTGTTTAATATGTCCTCCAGCATTTTGCCTGGAAGGGACTCCTAGCCGCACATGACAAGTGGATCTTGGTAAAGGTTTTGAATGACTTGACAAATGTGTTTTTCTTAAATTTCTGCACGCTGGTCAGAGTACACACTGATCATGGCAGAGTTGGTTCTGATTTTGAATGATTGCCCGCTCTTGCTTTGAAACATTTTTATTTAATGTTCTTGGCTAGGGTTATACAGAGTGTGGTGTCGTGTTCCCTTGGTATATAAATCCTGGTGCAGTGGTTTAATGACATGGTGAATCACAATGTGCGAGTTCTATTTGTGTATAATGTAGATTGTTCAGCATTACCCCTTTGACACTGCAGATATTTTCTTGGATCCACCAAGCTGCCTTCTTAACATCCCCACTGAAGGAAACTCAATGACAGAGTGGTTACCTCCGCATGCTGTAAGTCTCTGTGCCGGATTCATTTGGAAGGACAAGAAGTATTACTGCAGTACTGAGAAGTTTCACTGCAGTATTAATTGCAGTTTTTTTTTCATTTTGTTATTTCTAACCGCACATCCCAAGAAGCTATTGCAGCAAATCATGGAATTAGTAAATGAGTAAAATCATCTTGTGGGGGAAAAAAAGGACAGTTAGAACCCTTTAGCAGGAGCGTCCACGTCACGGGGCTGGAAACTGGAAGTATCCTGAGCTAATTCTGCTACCACCATCATCTATTGCGAGAAGTGATGGCTTCCACTGATTGTCGCCGGAAGCTTGCGTCCTTTTCAGCACGGACGATGACAGCGAGGCCAACATTTGTAACAAGATGGACACGAAAAGAAGAAGAAGAACCCTTTTCCCAGAATGGAAATGTCCAACACATGAGGGCAGAGCTATTAAGTGAAAGGGGAAAAGGTTAATGGAGATGTGAGGGACATGGTTTTTACACAGAGAGTAGGGGCCTGGAATGCGTGCCAGGGGTGGTGGTGGAGTTACAATACAATACAATACAATACCATTTATTGTCATTTGAGCCTCAGTGAGCCTCAATTTTCTACAGACATACACACAATTTAATTCACACAAACATCCATCACAGTGAACCCACTGTGATGGAAGGCAAAGTCTTTTCTCTCCCCTGTTCTCCATTTCTCTCCCGATGTCCAAGCCCCAGGCGGGCGATGATAAGTCCCACGGCCATTTTAGGCCGTGCCGGGCGATTTACGGCCCCGCTCCCAGTCTAAAAATCACAATGTTGGAGCCCCCGGCGGGCGCTGGAATGTCCCACGGCCATGAAGCCGTGCCGGGCGATGTACGTCCCGGTCCGGGTCGTTCCAACTCCGCGACACGGGCTGGAGAAGTCGCGTTGCGGGAGCTCCGGGAAGCGGTCTCTCCCCCCGGACCCACGGGCTCCCGATGTCCCAGTCCACCGGACCTGCGGCTGCGTTGCTGGAGCCTCCGAGCCCCAGGAATTGAGTCGCAGCAGCGAGTCACCACCGCTCCCCACGCTCCGAGGCCGGCCAGCCCCACGATGGTGAGTAGTCCGCAGCTCCGCAGCTCCGCAGTGATAGTGGTGTTTAAGAGTATTTGGAGGAATGTGGATCATGTACAGGCCAATAAGATCATGTTCACAAACATTGCGGGCTGAAGGGCCTGTTCCTGTGCTGTACTGTTCTATGTTCTATGTTCTAAAACACTGGAGGAACGTAGTAGGGCAGGCAGCATCTCTGAAGAACACGGTGATGCTTTGGGTCAGGACCCTTCATCATCTTGTGGAAAGGTTTCTCATTTGCAATCCTTGTCAAGAGTAAACACTGGTTAACTGTCATATGTACTTACAACACAACAAGCTTTTTTTTTTGCAGCGTAACAGCGTAAATGCAATACACTAAGAATAATATGTAACAAACAAAAACCCCAATAAATTAATAATCAGAAGAGTAATGCAAAAAACACAAAGTCCCTCGTTCAACCAAAGATAGAAGTTCATAGTTGAGGTCAGTGTTGTGCAGTGTTCAAGAGCCTGATGGTTGTTGGGAAGAAGCTGTTCCTGAACATATACAGTGGCTTGCAAAAGTATCCATACCCCTTGAACTTTTCCACATTTTGTCACTTTACAACCACAAACGTAAATGTATTTTATTGGGATTTTATGTGATAGACCAACACAAAGTGACGCATAATTGTGAAGTGGAAGGAAAATGATACATGGTTTTCAAATTTTTTTACAAATAAAAAACTGAAAAGTGTTGCGTGCAAAAGTATTCAGCCCCCTTTACTCTGATACCCCTAAATAAAATCCAATGCAACCAATTGCCTTCATAAGTCACCTAATTAGTAAATAGAGTCCACTTGTGTGTAATCTAATCTCAGTATAAATACAGCTGTTCTGTGAAGGCCTCAGAGGTTTGTTAGAGAACATTAGTGAACAAATAGCATCATGAAGCCCAAGGAACACACCAGACAGGTCAGGGATAAAGTTGTGGAGAAGTTTAAAGCAGGGTTAGGTTATAAAAAAATATCCCAAGCTTTGAACATCTCACGGAGCACTGTTCAATCCATCATCCGAAAATGGAAAGAGTATGGCACAACTGCAAACCTACCAAGACATGGCTGTCCACCTAAACTGACAGGCCGGGCAAGGAAAGCATTGATCAGAGAAGCAGCCATGGTAACTCTGGAGGAGCTGCAGAGATCCACAGCTCAGGTGGGAGAATCTGTCCACAGGACAACTATTAGTCGTGCACTCCACAAATCGGGCCTTTATGGAAGAGTGGCAAGAAGAAAGCCATTGTTGAAAAAAAAGCCATAAGAAGTCCCGTTTGCAGTTTGCCACAAGCCATGTGGGGGACACAGCAAACATGTGGAGGAAGGTGCTCTGGTCAGATGAGACCAAAATTGAAGTTTTTGGCCTAAATGCAAAACGCTATGTGTGGTGGAAAACTACACATGTGGGGGGGGCTGAATACTTTTGCACGCCACACTTTTCAGTTTTTTATTTGTAAAAAAATTTGAAAACCATGTATCATTTTCCTTCCACTTCACAATTATGCACCACTTTGTGTTGGTCTATCACATAAAATCCCAATAAAATACATTTACGTTTGTGGTTGTAACGTGACAAAATGTGGAAAAGTTCAAGGAGTATGAATACTTTTGCAAGCCACTGTAGGTTGCAGTTTTCAGGCTCCTGTACCTCCTTCCTGATGGCTGGAGTGAAATCATAAGATCATAAGAGATAGGAATAGAATTAGGCCATTTGGCCCATCAGGTGTACTCCGCTATTAAATCATGCCGGATCTAACTCTCCCTCCAAATGCCATTCTCCTACCTTCTCCCCATAACCTCTGACACCCAGAGTCCACTCAAGAGTGTTTTATTGTCATATGTACAAGATAGAACAATGAAATTCTTACTTGCAGCAGCAGCACAACAGAATATGTACACACAGTACACTCTGTAAACCATATAATAATGAGAGAGAAAATAATTCAGTGGGTGTGTATATATACACTTACACACACGACACACACACACGACACACGACACACACACGACACACATCACCAGTTGCTGGGTGTCTTCTCTGGTGATGCTCTGCCAGGCCTGTATGTAGCCATCTTTAGCTAATGCTTGTTTAGGGGGCTAGTACCCTTCAGCTGTGTCTTCAGCATATAAAAGGCATGCTCAATTGGGTTGAGATCGGGTGATTAACTTGGCCACTCAAGAATTGACCATTTTTTAGCTTTGAAAAACTCCTTTGTTGCTTTCGCAGTAAGTTTGGGATCATTGTCTTGCTGTAGAATGAACCGCTGGCCAATGAGTTTTGTGGCAATTGTTTGAACTTGAGCAGATAGGATGTGTCGATACACTTCAGAATTATTATGCTACTACCATCAGCACTTGTATCATCAATGAGCCAGTACCTTCCACAGCCATACATGCCCAGGCCATAACACCCCTACCACCGTGTTTCACAGATGTGGTGGCATGCTGTGGAACTTGGGCAGTTCCTTCTCTCCTCCATACTTTGCTCTTGCCATCACTCTGATACAAGTTAATCTTCATCTCATCTGTCCACAAGACCTTTTTCCAGAACTGTGGTTGCTCTTTTAAGTACTTCTTGGCAAACTGTAACCTGGCCATCCTATTTTTGCAGCTAACCTGTGGTTTGCATCTTGCAGTGAAGCCTCTGTATTTCTGTTCATGAAGTCTTCCAGTGACGTCAGTGAGTTTGCGGAAGCAGTCATCGCAACAGTAACCGACAACATCGTCCCCACGGTAAGGGTAAGCACCTTTCCGAACCAAAAACCCTGGGTAGACAGGTCTGTTCGTGTGGCCCTGAATGCTCGCACCGCTGCCTACAACTCGGGCCTGGCATCAGGAAACATGGACGTCTACAAGGCAGAGTCCTACCGAATGCGAAGGGCGGTGAAGGACGCAAAGAGAAGGTACAGAGACAAGATAGAGTTACAGATGGAGCAGCAGGACACCAGAAGCCTGTGGCAGGGGCTACGGATTGTAACCAACTACCGGAGCACCCCTCCCTCATCCGCAAGTGCCGGCACCTCCCTAGCTGATGACCTGAACTCCTTTTACGCTCGTTTCGAGAGGGGCAACACCACTCCAGGTCTGCCGACTATCGACACTCCGCTGTGCATCAACAACTTAGCAGTGGAGCAGGTGAAAAGCATCAAGTTCCTGGGAGTGCATATAACGGATACCTTAACTTGGACTACAAACATCACATCTCTGGTAAAACGGGCACAGCAGCATTTGTACTTCCTCCGCAGGATGAGAAGATCACACCTCCACCCTCCCATCCTCACCACATTCTACAGAAGCACCATTGAATCAGTCATGACCAGCTGCATCTCTATGTGGTGCGGCGGCTGTACAGCTGCGGACTGGAAGTGCCTTCAGAGAGTGGTGAGGACAGCGGAAATAATCATTGGGACTTCTCTTCCTCCCATCATGGACATTGGTTACAAACGCTGCCTGACAAGAGCTAAGGGCATTACCAGAGCCCCCACACACCCACAATATGGACTGTTTACACTGCTGAACTCTGGGAGGAGGTACCGCAGCATGAAGAGCGGGACAACCAGGTTCTGCAACAGCTTCATCCCCCAGGCCATAAGACTATTGAACTCACAATCAAACCGAGGCTAGAACATTCTTATACATTGCCACTTTTTAAAACTTTCCTACATATCTATTTTACAGAACTATGCACATGAAGTACTTTTTATGGACACACTAAGCACTTTTACTGATCACCTGATATAAATGTTATATTCTGCTGCTACTTGAAGAGTCAATGCAACAAAATTTCGTTCAATGTGCACTGTGTCTATGTGTATACCTGAATGACAATTAAAGTTATATTCTATTCTATATTCTATTCTATTCTACAATACCGTCAGCGGGCTGGCTACCGAAGCTGAAGGGAGGAATGTGCACACATTCTCGCTGTCCGAGCACGACGTGAGGAGGGCTCTGACACGGGTGAACACGAGAAAAGCTGCAGGCCCCGATGGCATCTCGGGGAGAGTACTCAAGTCCTGTGCTACGCAGCTAGCTCCAGTGCTCACTACATTATTCAACCTTTCCCTGGACAAGTCCGTGGTCCCTGCCTGCTTCAAAAAATCCATCATTGTACCGGTACCAAAAAATGCCTCCCCAGCCTGTCTGAATGACTACCGTCCAGTGGCCCTTACCTCGGTAGTCATGAAATGCTTTGAGAGGCTGGTGAAGAAACACATCTGCGCCTTCCTCCCTCGGAACATGGACCCGTTGCAGTTCGCATACCGTCCGAACAGATCCACGGACGATGCGGTCTCCCAGGTCTTGCACACCGCTCTATCCCATCTGGACAGCCAGAAGGGGGGCTACGTGAGGATGCTGTTCATAGACTACAGTTCAGCCTTCAACACGATAGTCCCCACCAGACTGGCCGGAAAGCTAATGGAATTGGGGCTCAACACCTCCCTGTGTGCCTGGGTCCTGGACTTTCTCACCGCCAGGCCCCAGGTAGTCAAGATGGGAGGGAATACATCAAAGTCCCTCACCCTGAGCACAAGTTCGCCCCAGGGTTGCGTCCTCAGCCCCCTATTGTACTCCCTGTACACACATGACTGTGTGGCTAGGTTCAGCTCCAACTCATTAATTAAGTTTGCTGATGACACTGTGGTGGTGGGCCTGATCTCAGACAACGATGAGAAGGCCTACCGGGAGGAGGTGGCTGGTCTAGCACTCTGGTGCCAGGATAACAGCCTCCTCTTGAACATCAAAAAAACGAAGGAGCTGATCATGGACTTTAGGAGGGCACATCATCCGAGGACGTACACTCCATTGAGGATAAATGGGGATCCTGTGGATAGGGTGAACTGTTTTAAATATCTGGGAGTCCACATCTCCGAGGATATGACATGGGCATCACACGCCTCAGCACTCGTGAGTAAGGCAAGGCAGCGCCTTTACCACCTCAGGTAATTGAGGAAATTCAGAGTGTCTCCGAGGATCCTCCAGTGCTTCTACACAGCGGCGGTGGAAAGCATCTTGTCCGGGAACATTACCATCTGGTTTGGGAATTGCTCTGCCAAGGACAAGAAGGCTCTGCAGAGAGTAGTGCGTTCGGCCGAACGCACTATGGGAACTTCACTTGCCCCCCTGCAGGAACTATACATCAGGAGGTGCAACTCCAGAGCCAACAATATCATGAGAGACCCCTTCCACCCCTGCAACGGACTGTTCCAGCTGCTACGGTCAGGCAAACGCCTCCGTTGCCATGCGGTGAGAACGGAGAGGTTGAGAAGGAGTTTCTTCCCAGAGGCCATTCGGACTGTAAACGCCTATCTCACCAGGGACTAACTCTACTGAAAGTTTTTCCTTCCATTATTTATTATGTAAAAGAATATGTGTGTTATGATTGTGTTTATAGTTTGTTTGGTTGTTTGGTTGTTTGTCTTTTGCACAAAAGTCCGCGAGCATTGCCACTTTCATTTCACTGCACATCTCGTATGTGTATGTGACAAATAAACTTGACTTGACTTGACTTGACTTCTGCGGACGGTGGTCATTGACAAATCCACACCTGACTCCTGAATAAGTGGTTTTGATCTGTCGGACGGGTGTTTGGGGATTTTTCTTTATTATAGAGAGAATTCTTCTGTCATCAGCTGTGGAGGTCTTCCTTGGCCTGCCAGTCCCTTTACGATTAGTAAGCTCACCAGTGCTCTTTCTTCTTAATGATGTTCCAAACAGTTGATTTTGGCAAGCCTAAGGTTTGGCTGATGTCTCTAACAGTTTTATTCTTGTTTCTCAGTCTCAAAATGGCTTCTTTGACTTTCATTGGCACAACTTTGGTCCTTATGTTGATAAACAGCAATAAAATTCCCAAGGCAGCATGGGAGGAAGACTTGGGCTCCTCTCTTTCAGAAGATACATGGAGTTCCATTCTTAAACTGGTTAATTCCACCTCTCTATGTGCTCGTCACTGCCTGATCCAATTCATATCTCAAAAGCCAAATTATCTACTATTTATCCTGAGTTTAGTCCATTCTGTGTTAAATGTAAAATTTCTGAAGCCTCTCTTATCCCTATGTATTGGTCATGCCCCAACCTTAACGAGTTCTGGCTAGAGGTCTTTCATACATTATCCCGGGTGTTAAACATCAAATTGGAACCAAAGCCTCTAATCGCTCTTTTTGGGGTCACTGGTGAGGAGGTTAGATTAACTGTAGATAAACGCCGCACTATATCTTTTGCTTCTCTTCTGGCTCGGCGAACAATCCTGCTCAGGTGGACGGAACCTACCCCGCCCACTCATACTCAATGGCTGACAGATATTATGTCCTGCCTAAAGCTCGAGAAAATCAGGTACTCACTTCAACATTCAAATGGAAGGTTACAGAAATCGTGGGGACCTTTATTAAATACATTCCAGACTTTATAAATGCTTGATCATCAAGCACAGTTTAACAGTTTAACAGCTTAACAGTCTACCCATTCATTTATCGTGGATTATTGTTGTGACAGGCTGGTATTTGCATATGCTCACTGGCAGTGACTGGGGAGGGATTATTTTTGGTATCTCATTTTACTTTTATTGTTCAAGAAGGAACTGCAGATGCTGGAAAATCGAAGGTACACAAAAATGCTGGAGAAACTCAGCGGGTGCAGCAGCATCTATGGAGCGAAGGAAATAGGTAACGTTTCGTCTGAAGAAGGGTTTCGGCCCGAAACGGTACCTATTTCCTTTGCTCCATAGATGCTGCTGCACCCGCTGAGTTTCTCCAACATTTCAAAGGTTCAAAGGTTATTTTATTGGTCACATACACCTAGGTGTAGTGAAATGCTTCTTGCCAATGCAGCACATAAAGAAAGAATACAGACATAACAGTAATAAAGAAATTTAAACATAAAAACATCCCCCCACAATGGCTCCCACTGTGGGGGAAGGCCCAATGTCCAGTCCCCATCCCATGTCCACCCATAGTCGGGCCCATTGAGGCCTCCACAGTTGCCTTTACGGAGGCCCGATGTTCCAGGCTGTTCTCGCCGGGTGGTGGTGCTCCGGCGTCGGGAGAATCCTCAGAGTGCCATGGGAACCCTGGAACGGCCGCTTCCCTTACCGGAGACCGCGGCTTCCGAAGCCAACAAGGCCGTGCCGGATGGAGCTCGCGAGATCCCAGGCTCCCGATGTAAAGTTCAGCGCCGCAGCTGGCCACCCCACAGTCCCGCAGCTCCGCGATGTTCATTGGCGGTCTTCAGCTCACCGGAGTTCCAGCGCGGCGTCCCGGGCAAGGCATCGCCCGCTCCGCTCCGCGATAGCGCTCCAGCGCTGTGGCGCCGCCGAAGCCGAGGTACTGGGCGGTCCCCGACAGGAAACGCCGCTCCAGGCCCGCTGGTAGGCCGCGAGGACGGGTCGAAATTGCAGCCCAGAGAAAAGCTGCCTCTCCGACCAGGTAGGAGACCCTAGAAAGCAGTTTCCCCCTTCCCCACCACCACCCCCCACATAAAAAGGCTAGAACTCCTAAAAACAAAACACTCAACTAACTAAAAATAAGAAAAAAGATGAAAAACAGACAGCTGCAGGCTGGGCAGCCATACCACACAGGACAGCGCCCCCTATCTCCTTTGTTTTTGTGTACCTTTACTTTTATTGTTGTTGTCTTGTTATATGTTAGCATAAGTTGTTTCATACGCTCTGTAACAAATAGACAACTTTGCACTTTGTTATGTCCTGAAAACGAAATAAAAAAGATTTTGATTTAAAAAAAAAGTTTCCAAAGGTGATGGAAAGACTGGTGGAAAGACTAGGTGCTGAGAGCTCATTTATACCCGCATTAAGGAGGCAATTAAACATACCTGAGCAATTACAAACGGCTGTCAAGCCATGTATCCCAAACATTATGGTGCCCTGAAATTGGGGGGGGGGGGGGGGGACTATGTATAGGCACAGCTGTAATCTCTACTGAAGGGTACTAGCTCCAAAAGCAAGCATAAGCTAAAGATGGCTGCAATACAGGTCTTGCAGAGCATCACCAGAGTAGGCAACTGGTGATATCCATGAATCACAGACTTCAAGCAGTCATTGCATGCAAAGGATATGCAACAAAATACTAAACATGACTACTTTCATTTACATGACATTGCTGTGTCTCAAACATTATGGTGCCCTGAAATGGGGGAACTATGTATAAACATTGCTATAATCTCTACATGGTGAAACTAAAATGCATTAAAATGGCCTTTATTAAAATCTGACAATGTGATTTTTTTTCTATTACAAATCTCAAATTGTGGAGTACAGAGGCAAATAAATAAATGATGGGTCTTTGTCCCAAACGTTATGGAGGACACTAGATGTAAAAACAGACGGTACTTGGGTCCACCTGACAATAAAGTACCGTTGTATCATTGAACCCTAGCAGGATTTTAATTCATTCACTCTAGATAATTACTGGCCTCTATCCGCTAGGATAGCAACCTAACCACTATGTTATCATAATGTTACATTGTGCGTTTTATTGTGATGATACAGTATTCCGACGTGCAGCAGGCAATATCTAGTGCTATTCAATTCTTTTTAAAATCATTAATTTGCTCTGCTTCCACCATCCAAACATGGAGAGTAATTCAGTATGTGACTAGCTGTTCTTAAAAATAACTTTTTTACTTCAAGACAACTACAGGTTTTGCACAAAATGATAAATCTGTATCTGTAAACCTTCCCCTCCCACCTTAAACCAAAAGGGACGGGTTACACCTTAACTGGAGGGGGACCAACGTTCTGGCAGGCAGGTTTGCTAGTGCTACACGTGTGGGTTTAAACTAAATAGCGGGGGGGAGGGTTGACAAGCTGGGAGTATAAAGATGGAGTTAAAGAGGAAGTGAGTACAGGAAAAGTTACAAAAGACTCCCAAATTAATGGGAAGGGAAGTTTGAGAAGGGAAAAGAGAGTAAGGTCAGGGCCAATAGTGACCGGAGTGAGAGGGGAGGTGAATACCTAAGTTAAAGTGTTGTATATGAATGCGCAAAGTATAAGAAATAAAGTAGATGAGCTTGAGGCTCAGTTAGAGATTGGCGAGTTTGATGTTGTGGGAAGTACAGAGACATGGCTGCAAGAGGGCCAGGGCTGGGAACTGAATATTCAAGGGTATACGTCCTATCGAAAAGACAGACAGGTGGGCAGAGGGCATGGGGTAGCTCTGTTGGTAAGGAATGAAATTCAATCCCGTCTGAGGGGTTACATAGAATCAGGAGATGTGGAGTCAGTATGGACAGAACTGAGGAATTGTAAAGGTAGAAAGAACCTAATGGGAGTTATCTACAGGCCCCCAAACAGTAGCCTGGATATAGGGTGCAAGTTGGTGTGGGAGATTGCAACCTTCACGTGGTCCGTCCTGTTTCGACAAATGCAATCAACCTGGTGTGCACAATCAAATAAGATCAACTAGAACAAGTTGTCCTACAACTTTAGGCTGTGCACGCCGTACGCAAGAAGAAGAAGGGTTCAAGTTAAATAAAGAGTTAAAATTGGCATGTAACAAAGGTAATGCTATGGTGGTTATGGCAGACTTCAACATGCAGGTACAGCAGGCAGTGAAGAAAGCGAATGGCATGTTGGCCTTTATAGCAAGAGTAGTTGAGTATAGGAGCAAAGAGGTCCTTCTGCAGTTGTACAGGGCCCTGGTGAGACTACACCTGGAGTAATGTGTGCAGTTTTGGTCTCCAAATTTGAGAAAGGACATTCTTGCTATTGGGAGAGTGCAGCTTAGGTTCACAAGGTTAATTCCGGGGATGACGGGACTGTCATATGTTGAGAGAATGGAGCGACTGGGCTTGTATACACTGTAATTTAGAAAGATGAGAGGGGATCTTATTGAAACATATAAGATTATTAAGGGATTGGACACGCTCGAGGCAGGAAAAATGTTCCCGATGTTGGGGGAGTCCAGAACCAGGGGCCACAGTTTAAGAATAAGGGATAGGCCATTTAGAACAGAGATGAGGAAAAACGTTTACACCCAGAGAGTTGTGAATCTGTGGAATTCTCTGCCTCAGAATACAGTGGAGCCGATTCTCTGGATGCTTTCAAGAGAGAGTTAGATAAAGCTCTTAAAGATAGCGGAGTCAGGGGATATGGGGAGAAGGCAGGAATGGGGTACTGATTTGGGATGATCAGCCATTTTCACAGTGAATGGTGTGATAATGGCTCGAACGGCCGAATGGCCTACTCCTGCACCGATTGTCTATTGTCTAAACCTAGAGTCATACAGCATGGGAAAAGTCCCTTTGGCCCAACTCATTCATGCCAACCTAGATGTCCCCATCTAAGCTGGCCCCATTTGCCCACATTTGGTTCATATCCCTCTGAACCTTTCCTATCCTTGTTCATGTCCTACCGTCTTTTGAATGTAGTTATTGTACCTGCTTCAACTATATCCTCCGACAACTTGTTCCATATGTGACTTTTTACAATACTGGAGGGATTTTGAGGAACAAGATTATTATTCAGTTTTTTACACCAATACACTGTTCTTAACAAAAATCTACCCATCACGTGAAACCTTATAAATACAGATATAAATTAGATAACTTCAAGACCAAAAGTCAAAACATTTTTTCATGACATATTGATTAGTAGGACTGGATGTTACAATCCCTAAGGTCTTCACCACAACTGACACCCGGTATTCTTGGGGGTGACCACTAGGTGATTTTGCTACCAATCAGACACATCTTCAGTTGTGTACCTCAACATCACTGGGTGTTTCGGCCTTTTATCACAAGACACCCTCAGTTGAGGCAGGCCCACCGCAGGGTGATCAGCCCTGGGTGTGTGTTTTATGGTTAGCCTCTAGATGGTCATGTGGCAGCCCAGACAGCATCTTTTCTCTTCAGACACAGCCAGTGACTGCTCCATTCTGTTTTTTTCCTTCCATCTTCCTCTCTACCGCTGACTGAGGCTGGTTGGGCTCTGGACTCGTGTCCGTTGGTGGGACAGTACTTGGTTGAGCTTTGCCTGGGGTGCTGATACCCTGTGGACTGTGGTGGTTAACCTGCCACTGGGCTTCACTCCACTGATTTGGCCTACCTCTTAGAAGGTAATGGTCAATGCGAGGACCCTCACCAAGCTCTCCCAGGCACTTTTGCCTGCCCTGGTTGATCTTGAGACCCTTCTCTGATGTTCATCGTTTTACCACCAATTCTTCATCGTTTTACCACCAATTTGGACACCATAAATGTGACATTAAAAACGCTACTGTGGCGGCACCCGGTGGTTGGGCCTCGGCAGTCAGGGGTAGGGTCACGTGACTGGCCAATTGCAGGAAGGAGTTGTCACGGGGTATAGGGGTGTGCCCTGGTATATATGACGAATCCCGGGACATCCCTCTCTCTTAGCTCTCTCTGACCGAGCTGACCAGCTCTCTTCTCTCTTTGGGTGAGTGTCCTTCCACCTCAGCAGGAGCTCAGCTCGAGCCTACAACAGCCTCGCAGCAGCAACAACGACTTTGTGTTAGAGGACCAACGTGCATGTATATCTACCCATAATACCTGAATAAAGAAACCTGTTTGTTCACCACGTTTGGTGCCTCCACACTGCCGCATTTAGTCCTGAATATTTGAATCATAGATAAACTTCATATGTTACGCTGATGACACACAGATTTACCTTGGCACCAAATCCCCCCACAACCCCCCCCCCACCTCTCCCATATCAACTCCTGTTTGTCAGCTATAAAAACCTGGATGCAACATAATTTCCTCAAACTAAACAGCGATAAGACAGAATTCCTCCTCATAGGCTCCAAAGCCACACTCAGCAAAATCAATAACCCCACTCTCACCATCGACGGCACCACTGTCTCCCCATCTTCCCAGGCCCGTAACCTTGGCGTGATCTTTGTTTCCACCCTCTCCCTTGAGCCTCACATCCGCCATGTCATTAAAACCTCCTTCTTTCATCTCCGCAACATCGCCAAACTCAGACCCTCTCTCACACTGCCCGCTGCTGAAAGACTCATCCATGCCTTCATCTCCTCCCGACTGGACTATTGCAACTCACTTCTCCTTGGCATCAGCTCCACCTACATCAACCGACTCCAACTGGTCCAAAACGCCCCACGTCCTTAGCCCCACGTCCTTAGCCCCACGTCCCCGTCCCTTTTCATCTGTGCATTAATTGCCTCATACTGTGTTTTGTATTGAATTCTGTCTTTACTTTGTGTACTAGTCATGTCTCTACTATTTATTTCATTCCCCTTACATGTTTTTCCTCTACATGCTCAATTTTTGTAAGGTGTCCTTGAGACTCTTGAAAGGCGCCCATAAATAAAATTTATTATTATTATTATTATATGGCCCCTCATACATAAACGTTTTGATAATGATCTAGGGAAATCAATACCAGGAAAAAAATACAGTAACATAAAGGTAATACAGTACGGTAAAGATCCCGTAACGTTCGTTGTGCTTGGTGTCCATTGTCACAACGAACGATATTGGAGTCGGTACATCTGTACCGATCCCGAGTGGTGGCGCCATCGAGTGTGGCAGCCTCGCCAGCAGCTGACTTCCCTTTCATCCTTTTTGTTATTTTTAGTCAGTCTAAAAGTTTTGTTTTGGTCTTTCAGTCTTTTTTATGTGGAGGGTGGGGAGAGAAACCGTCTTCTCAGTCACCACCTGGTCGAGGATGCGTCTTTTCTCCGAGTCGCATTTTCGCCCCCCCCCCCACCCCCGCCTACCATCTGGGTTGGCGCGGCTTTTCATGCCGGAGACAGGCCAGCACTTCAGCGGCGGCGCAGCACTGGATTACCATCGCGGAACGGGCGATGCCTTTCCGGGATCGCCGTGTTGGAGCTCAGGAATGTTGGGCCGGCCAACTTTTAACATCGTGGAGCTGCGGTTTGCGGAGCATCCAGCCGCGGGCGGCTCTGACTTTAATGTTGCGGAGTCTGAGATCTTTCGCCGAGGATCAACAGTGTTGCAGCCCCACCCAGCTCGGCCGGTGGACTTTGGAAGCCGCGGTCTCCGGTAGAAAGCGACCGTTTTGGAAACTCCAAGTCGTTGAAAGTGTTCTCCGTTCCGACGCCAGAGCTCCATCATCCCGGCGAGAGGGTCTGAAACATCGGGCCGCCGTTGCGATGACTGCGGTGGCATCAATAGGCCCCAACCACGTGTGAACAAGAGGAAGAGGACTGAACTTTGGTGCCTTCCCACACGTTGATTCCGCTGTGGGGGGATGTTTTTATGTTTTATGTTAAATTCTATAGTGTTATGTTTATCTTATTTGTGTGCTGCATGGTAACTCAAATTTCACTGCACCAATTGGTGTATGTGACAATAAATGCCCTTTGTCCTTTGTAAGTTAAATCACGGAGACTCCAAACCTCTAATGCTTTTCAAAAATCCAACGAGGTATCCTATGGTAGTAGCGGATTTGGGCGAGTTAATTATTTTTTCTTAGTTTACAGTTTAATATATCAAAAACATCGTGGTGTCAAAAACACTATGACCGTTTACGATATATTTTCCGACTTTTAAAATCAATTAAAAAAATGTTTTTGTCTTAAATTGGTCATCAAAACTAAGAAACTGAGCTAATCTTTAATTTAGCAACACACTGTCTCTTGTTTACCTGTCGTACGGACCAAGTCACTAACTTAATTCCTTTGTGTCAACTTGGGAAAGCTCCGCAACGACCGTTATGGAGACATTTAACTTTAAAATAAATCAGCCCAAATCTGATGAATCATCGGCCATCGATATAGCTCAAATACATAAAGTAATGTACCGTTTAGATCACATTGGTGAAAATGCTTGGTTCTCGTTCGTTCGTTTTCTGGGACACCAAACCTTTTAGCGTCCACCGCAACGTACGTTTGTGTGTATGATGTGTAATGCAGATGGATGCAGTATTCTACTACATGATCAGGTGAATGAAATGGAAACAGCGTTTGCAATTTTATTGTTCCATGTGGTATTCATAAACATAGAATGGAATAAGAAATATGTGCACTTACTGTGCCAACCAGGTGGACATCACGCGACAACCGTTACACAAAATGTATTTGTGTATTCTGATGCCATTTTCAGAAACCTGTCATCAATATTCTATCTTTTCTTATATTTTTTGTTCACACTATGTTAGTCATGAACGTAATAAAGTGCTTGTCAACCTTTTTGAAGGAATTCAAAATTTGACCCCTTTGGTCAAATTTTTGTGTGCAGTATTGTAAAAAGACACATATACTCACCACTGAGTGGAAAAAGTTACCCCTCAGGTTCCTATTCAATCTTTCCCCTCTCACCTTAAGACTATGATCTTTGGTTGTTGATTCCCCTACCTCGGCATCCCTGGAGATGCTGCCATGTTCTCCACAGATGCTGCCTGACCCGCTGAGTTACTCCAGCACTCTGTGAAACGTCACCTATCCATGTTCTCCAGAGATGTAGCCTGACCCGCTGAGTTACTCCAGCACTCTGTGAAACGTCACCCATCCATGTTCTCCAGAGATGCTGCCTGACCCCCTGAGTTACTCCAGCGTAACATGGGACCTATTTTTCTTTCAACGTATTCTTTAATTTAGCCATTATAATTAACGATATTGACAATGACATTCTTGTTGTGGACAGTTGCATTGCACTTCCATGAGAGCCTCATCTTTCATGGTCAAGGTGAAACATTCTCATTTTTGTACTTTTTGTGGTATTGTTCAGAAACAAATATAAAATATCTCCATTTGTTTTTCTATTTTGGATAAGCTTCCTAGTTGCTGCTGTACTTTACTGGCAACGTGACATTGCATCCACTGGCAATAACCGGTGCATTACATGGAGTTGAGAAGGAATCGAGGATGCGGGGGGTGGATGATGGCAGAGAGGTGGGAAGAATTATTGTGATGGGTCGTTTAAAAGAAATAAAACATAGGTTTAGATGAAGAATAAATTGAATAGTAGAATGATTTACAGCTAGTATCTGAAGAAATGGGGGCAATAGTAATGATCTAAAATTATTACACTTCACTTCTTGAACACAGTTTCTTAATATCATTGCTTAATCTTTCTTTATTCAATATACAACTCATCTGGAAAGTGCCTCACTGAAAGATGAGGCTCCCTTCATCATTTATCGCTCATCAGAGAGTGCTTGGCCTGTAATCATTTCCATAATTTTCTAAGTTTATTTAAGACTTTCCTTACCAGAGTATTTTTCTTTTAAATGAGGTAGTTTCATGTCTCCCTGACTTTGAGGTTGGCCAGGAAGCAGGGAAAACGCTGGTGTTACGGGCAGATGGGGCTTGTCAGCCTGGGAAGGCAGTCCATCTCGGAGAGGGAAAACTCTGATTTAAAACCTCCACTGCCTTGTGGCCATTTCCAGTCCTGGAAAAGGCTCCAGGAGTAAACCTCAAGAAAATCCCGAGTCGGAGCCCCAAAGGCAGTTCGTGGTTGTTTACAACCTTGCTCTGGCAGCTGCTGCGACGGCGCTGGTGCCAAACTGTAACGGCCCTGCTGTTCCTTTGGATCGATCAGCGACGTGGAGAGGGGGGACGTGCTGCATGGGCAACAGTCTTTCCTCCATATGACATCGCCCAAGCTTGCATCCGACCAGGATGCATCACCCATGGTCAGTCATGACCGAGGGAGGCCTGCTAACTATTCATATAGTTTTTATAATAAAACAGAACAATACAGAATTTGCAGTGTAGATTAACCCTTATTAATCCATGCCATTTATAATCTCCACTACACATATATGCAGGCCACCCATTACATGGTATAACAGTACTACACCAACAAGGTCAGCCAGCTCTCAGGAGCCATGCCGAGCTGGGTATAAATGGCTGGCAGTTTAAATGTTCTAGGATTATTTATGGAATAAAGACTACTCTTTCACTATGTATGTTGTCGTGGATCATTCACAAACATGCAGGAAGGAACTGCAGATGTTTGTTGACACCAAAGATAGACACAAAATGCTGGAGTAACGCAGCGGGTCAGGCAGCATCACAGGAGAAAAGGAATAGGTAAAGTTTTGGGTCTATCTTCGATAGAACAGTACAGCACAGGAACAGCCTCTTTTGTCCACAGTACCTGTAGCAGACATGACGTCGAGATTAACTAATCTCCTCTGCCTGCATATGATCCACATCCCTCCATTCACTGCATATTCATGTGCCTATCTAAAAGCCTCTTAAACACCACTATTGAATTTGCCTCCACCACCACCCCTGGCAGCGCGTTCCAGGCACCCACCACCCTCTGTTAGAGGGAAAATAAACTTTGCCGAACATCTCTTTTAAACTTTACCCCGCTCACTTTAAAGCTGTGAATTAAAAACAGGTTAATTTCAATTGTTTGCAATTCTTATTGTTATTTTAATTATAATTATTAATGGAAAATATTTTTTGTCAAGTTCTTTTTGAAATGCATTGTTGCAAAATGTGGTTGATGCTGCCTGGTCCATCACTGGTACAATACAATACAATACAATTCAATTTATTGTCATTTGGACCCCTTGAGGTCCAAACGAAATGTCGTTTCTGCAGCCATACATTACAAACAAATAGACCCAAGACACAACATAATTTACATAAACATCCATCACATTGCTGTGATGGAAGGCCAAAAAAACTTATCTCTCCACTGCACTCTCCCCCCCGATGTCAGAGTCAAAGTCAAAGCCCCCGGCGGGCGATGGCGAATTGTCCCGCGGCCATTAAAGCCACGCCGGGTGATGCAAGGTCGTACACCGGGTTCTAGATGTTAGAGCCCCCGGCGTGCGCTTGCAGTCCCGCGGCCATTCCAAGCCGCGCGGGGCGGTGCTGTAAGGCCCCGCTCCATGAGCTCTTCAACCCCGCAACTCGGGCGGGAGAAGTCGCCGTTGCGGAAGCCCCGAAAAGCGGTCTCCCTCCAGGGACCCGCGGGCTCCCGGTGCCGCCGTCCGCCAGACCCGCAGTTGCAGCCACCGAATCTCCGGAGGTCGGGCCGCAGCAGCGTCCACCACAGCTCCACCCGCTCTGGACTCGGCCAGCTCCGCGACGGTGAGGTGAGTAGTCGGCACCACAGCACCCGGTCTTCCTGTTGGAGGCCGCTCCTCGTTGCAGCCCCAACGACAACGGAGACCCGACAAAGAAAAGGTCGGGTCTCCCGTGCAGGGAGAGATTTAAAAGTTACCCCCTCCCCCCCCACACCACCCCCACCCCCCCCACACACATACCCCAACAAAAAATAACAAAAACTACATAAAAACATAGACATAAAATAATAAAAACGCAGACGGACTGCAGAGGCCGCTGCTGACGAAAGTCGCGCCGCCCACCGAATGGTACTGACCTCCCCTCCATTAAAGGGATCTATATAGGTGGTGCTGCCACAAAGGCAGATAACATCATAAAAGACCCTCAAACCCTCTCATTTCACGCCTGCCATTAGGCAAAAGGTGCATGACCCTGAAAACTGTGACCAGGTTCAGGAACAGCTGTTTCCCCACAAATGTCAAACAATTGAACACTACAAACACCAACTAAATTACAAACTACAAACTCTCTTGGTTGCACTTGGGACTTCCGGCTTTTCTTTTGCATATTTTAGTTTATTGACCTTCCTTTTGTTTATTGCATTACCTACAGAGCTGACAGAAGAGGTAGTTGAGGAAGTTACTATACTTAAAAGACATTTGGACAGGTACATCGATAGGAAAGGTTTAGAGAAATATGGGCCAAACTTGGAGAGGTGGGACAAGTGTAGATGGGGCATCACGGTCGGCATGGACAAGTTGGGCTGAAGGGCCTGTTTGCGTGCTGTATGACTCTAAGACTCTATCTCTTGACTCTTGATTTGGTGGTGGTGAATCTGTGGAACTGATTGATACAGAAGGTGTGGAGCCTGTCAATGGATATTTTTAAGGTAGAGATAGATAGATTCTTGATTAGTACTGGTGTCAGGGGTTATGGTGAGAAGGCAGGAGAATGGGGTTGGAAGGCGAGATAGACCAGCCATGATTGACAAGAGAGAGTTAGTCATAGTCATACAGTGTGGAGACAGGCCCTTCGGCCCAACTTGCCCACACTGGCCAACAATGTCCCAGCCACACTAGTCCCACTTGCCTGAGCTTGGTCCATATCCCTCCAAACCTGTCCTATTCATGTTCCTGTCTAACTGTTTCTTAAACGATGGGATAGTCCCAGCCTCAACTACATCCTCTGGCAGCTTGTTCCATACACTCCACCACCCTTTGAGTGAAAAAGTTACCCCTTGGATTCCTATTAAATCTTTTCCCCTTCACCTTGAACCTATGTCCTCTGGTCCTCGATTCCCCTACTCTGGGTAAAAGACTCTGCAACTACCCGATCTATTCCTCTCATGATTTTGTACACCTCTATAAGATCTCCCCTCATCCTCTGCTCCATGACTCCAATCACTGAAAGAAAACTTAGGTTAGAAGGTTAGAAGAATGGCACCTCCAATAAATGAATGAATGCTGCAGTATGATTACTTTGAATTGTAAACTTAGGGTTCTGTGCATAATCTGTGCAGTGAGCAAGACAGCTTTCTCTGGGACAAGACACACAAAGCTGGAGTAACACAGCGGGGCAGGCAGCATCT
Source organism: Amblyraja radiata (assembly GCF_010909765.2). NCBI lineage: Eukaryota > Metazoa > Chordata > Chondrichthyes > Rajiformes > Rajidae > Amblyraja > Amblyraja radiata. The sequence continues at coordinate 121,244,070 of NC_045957.1, read as the reverse complement.
CTGGAGAGAAGGAATGGGTGATGCTGCCTGTCCTGCGGAGTTACTCCAGCTTCTTGTGTCTATCTTTGGTTTAAACCAGCATCTGCAGTTCCTTCTTACACATTTCGTCTGCTCCACTGCAAAATCTGCTCAAGGTATGTGTAAGTTAATAGCGAAGATAGACAAAAATGCTGGAGTAACTCAGCAGGACAGGCAGCATCTCTGGAGAGAAGGAGTGGGTGATGTTTCAGGTCGAGACCATTCTTCAGAGGTTCTCGACCCAAAACGTTACCCATTCCTTCTCTCCAGAGATGCTGCTTGTCCCGTTGAGTTGCTCCAGCTTTTTGTGTCCATCTCCTAAAGGTATGTCTACTTTAAAGAAGTTCTCCTCTCTCATACGACAGCTCTACAACATCCTCCTCGTTTCCCTTATCCCTAACCAGCCTGAAGAAGGGTCTCGACCCGAAACGTCACCCATTCCTTCTCTCCAGAGATGCTGCCTGTCCCTCTGAGTTACTCCAGCTTTTTGTGTCTATCCTTCTCTGGGACAAGATTGCTTTCAGTATGCAGAACTAACATTATGACATTATTACAGCATATATTCAAAGTTTGGGCACTACTTTTTTTAAATATCACTGTGAGATATTCTGTTACACATGTCTATGCAATCTTCCATTTCTTATACATCTAGTTATGTTTTTACATCAAATATTAAATATCCACAGAACGTATTTTCTATTGGAACATAGAACAAGACAAAACAGTACAATACCAGAACAGGCTCTTCAGCTCACAATGTCTGTGCTCAATTTGATGCCAAGACCAACTTTTATCTATCTGCACATAATCCATAGCTGGCCATTCCCTGCCTATCCATGTGCCTATCCAAAAGACTCTTAAATGCCACTATCGTATCTGCCCTAACCACGAACCTCGGTGGTCGTGCGTTCCTGACTCTCGCCATCCTCTGTGTAAAAATAATTGTTGCCCCATACATCTCTTTTAACTTTGCTCCTCTCATCTTAAAGCTATGTCCTCTAGCATTTTATTATTCAAACCTGGGAAAACAGATTCTGACTATCTACCCTATCTGTGTCTCTCAGAATTTTAGATAGTTCCATTAGGTCTCCCTGCAACCTCTGGCATTCCAGAGAAACCAATTCAAGACTAACCTCTCCATGCAGCTAATACCCCTTATCCAGGCATAATTCTGGTAAACCTCTACATAGAAACATAGAAAATAGGTGCAGGAGTAGGCCATTCGACCCTTCGAGCCAACACGGCCATTCAATATGATCATGGCTGATTGTCCAAAATCAATACCCCGTTTCAGCTTTTTCCTCATATCCCTTGATTCCCTTAGCCCTAAAAGCTAAATTTGACTTGAAAACATCCAGTGAATTGGCCTCCACTGCCTTATGTGGCAGAGAATTCCACAGATTCACAACTCTCTGGGTGAAAACGTTTTTCCTCATCTCAGTCCTAAATGGCCTACCCATTATTCTTAACCTTTGACCTCTGGTTCTGGACATCCCCAACATCGTGATCATTTATCCTGCAATAACCCTGGCCAATCCTCTACGAATTTTATATGTTTGTATAAGATTCCCTCTCATCCTTCTAAATTCCACCAAATATAAGCCCAGTCGACCCATTCTTTCACCATAGATGTCCCGACATCCTGGGAATTAACCTGGTGAACCTAAGCTGCAAGAATGTCCTTCCTCAAATTAGGAGACCAAAACTGCACACAATATTCCAGATGCGGTCTCACCAGGGCCCTGAACAGCTGCAGTATGACCTCCTTGCTCCTAAACTCAAATCCTCTCACATTGAAGACCAACTTGCCATTGGCTTTCTTCACTGCCTGCTGTACCTGCATGCTTACATCCTTTCCAAAACCTCCACATCCTTCCTGTAATGGGGCAAGCAGTTTAAGCAATATTACAAATGCAGCCTAACCTAAGTCCTATAAAGCTGCATCATGACTTCCTGACTCGTATATAGAATATTCAATTCCT